>NC_056726.1:509185963-509198463 GCF_019279795.1 Protopterus annectens | reverse complement strand
TTCTGAACTTGTAATTACAACATTCTTATACAGACATTCCTAGACATTTTTTTTTATGTAGCATAATGTGATAAACAGTGGTTAACACAACATTACTATTCAGATATCAGATCTTGGTGAATGAAACATGTCAGGCCATACAATACCAGAGTAAACACAACCAGTCCAGGATTTAGTCCTTTATTGCCAGGCAGTTACAGTTCTCTTACCTGGAAGACCGGTGGGGGAAATGTTTAACACTACCTGACTGTTTCTACACATATTCCCAAAATCCTAGTTAAAATTATGCATGTAGCTTACTACCACTCCCGGGATTCAAACCATGGCTCTGTCTGCTAAAGATACAGCAATATGCATGTCATCGGAGTGAGTTATTGAGAAACTGCTGTTGCGTCTTTCAATGTTTTCTGTCTAAGTCTCTCTTGTTTGCACAATCTGCCCTTGTAATTACAACATAATTATACAGACATTCTAGACATATTTTTGTGTAGCACAGTGTTGGAAACAGTGGTTAACACAACATTACTATTCAGATATCAGATCTGGGTGAATGCAACATGTCATGCCATACAATACCAGAGTAAACACAACCAGTCCAGGATTTGGAACATTATCGCCAGGCAGTTACACTTTTATTTAAATATCACCTATATGGGACTATGGTCATATTGTCTGGTTTATTCAGTACAAACCATACACATTTATTATACTGCCAGGCATACCTGTCAACCTCTTACAGCAAAAAATCTGGACAAAGCCAAAAATGATGGGGGTACAAATAGGGACAGATTTTAAATATTGCTCTTACATACTTAGAAGGTTGATAGAATGATAGATATTTATTAGCATGAATTTTCTGAAGAATGTGGAGTCTTAAACTCAAATGTTTGCCATTATTGAATGACTTCAACACTCAGCTGTTTGCCAGATTTTAGGAAGAATGCACCAAAAATATGAGGCAAAAATCTGGACATTCTGCGGTAATCTGTACAGTTGAGATGTATGCTGCCAGGTGACATTTTACTCCTTTATATTTATTTGGTATGACTGCTACAAGCAGGATTGTTACTCACCTGCCTCACAACGCAGCCTTTGCAACCTACTGGTATGGGTTTCCTGGTTCACAGCCCGCTCAACTGGAGCTGTAATGAAAATAGAGAAACATTTATGCATACCTATCCATCACATACACAGGCAGGACTTTGGTAAGCAGTTATTGCTATGAATACTTACACACTGCTGGGACATCTCCCCTCTCTCTTGCTTCTTGGACCCACTGTTCCAAGAGCTCCCTCTTCCTCCATTTCAAGTTGGCATAGTGGTGCGAGACCTGCTCACCAGTCCAAGGGATACCAGTGGCACTGGTGAGATCATGGGTGAGACTTTCTCAGGCTTCCACTTTATATTGGGAGCCATGGTACTGGTCCTGCAGCAGTCTCACATCATGTTTTTTTACCAGGAGTCCTACCATCACCTTGGACTCCTGTATGCCCCAATGCTGCACCCAAAAGCACATGCCCTCTCCAAAACCTGCCATACTGCCTATAGTGGAGAGCTACAAGTTATGAGCTGTATGCCCACCTGCGGGATTTAAATACAGCCAATTTCCTGCCCTTTGCTGTGATTGGACGGTTTTGAAAATGCTGAGCTAAGCTAAGCTACTGGCAGACCTGCTTAGCTAACATTGGCAGTGCTTAAAGGGGCAGGTTCAGCATTCCTTACCAATGGGCAAATCCACTTAGCTGGGCTACTCATTGCTTAGTATTCATATGTACACAATGCTTACACCCGGTCAGCATAGCTGTGCAATGCTTAGCATTGCTTATGTTTTATTTTATTGGACTACCACCTGTATGGGATTGATTCATCATTCATTAAATAATATAGATTTATTTACTTTCCCTGACATTCCCCAATGTGCTGTAATTATATTTATTCTTGTGTGTCTGTACTGTATGGGGCACTTGTGTTTATAGGGGGTTTCACTACTTTATTTCACTGACCCCTCACATCTGGGCCGAATACACTTCTTTGGTTGAGAAATATAAGTTACTTCCTACATAAATATACAGATAAATTAAAATTGTAATGTTTAAACATACAAAATGGAAATGGCTTTGGTGAGGCTCAAACTCTGAATGACTACATGCAAGGTATATGTGCTAACCACTACACTATTGTTTATAGTGGCTGTCTATTTATTTATTTTATTTATTTATTTGCAGTTGGTTTACCAGGATAGTCCATTGGGCCAATATGAACCCGTTTTCAATGGAGTTCTGGGGAGAAAAACTCCAAAACAATCAAGGTTATAATAGGTTTTAGCTTCAAAACAATCAAGGTTACAATAGTTTATAGATTATATTTTACAAGTGTTATAGACTACAGCAAGCATTACAAACAGTACAGACTAGTGATGAACATTACAGGTGATACAGACTAGTAAAGGATCATTCCAAAATAAATACTGAGGAGCCAGTATTAGGAAGCTTACACTTACGAGGTGCAACCTAATGCATACTTTGCAAACAGCTTAGTAATTACAGGGATGTATGAGTTAGGGGAGATGGTAAAATGAGATTGCTTGTGTAAAGAGGGGAAAGAAAAGAAGATGGAAATTGGCAGCATACGTTATGTGGGGTGGGAGCAGGAGCATTCCCACTGGGATATTAGATGTGAGTGAAGATATTTTTTGAAAATAAAGCGATTAGAAGTGGTACAAATGGATGGAGGTAGGGAGTTCCAGAGACGTGCTAGACCATAGGATAGAAGATGTTTGCTTTGGGGACTTATTGGTTTGTACACTTCTAATAGATTTTGTTTGTTAGACCTTAGTACTCTGTCAGGTAGGTGCATTTTAAAGGCAGAGGAAAGGGAAGGACAGAGGGAGGGGTTGAAAATGAGCTTGTGTGCAAGAGTAAGTTGAGTATAGGTGAGATGATTGGGTAGTTCTAGCCATTTCAGTTTGTGGAGAGAGGAACAGTGGTGAGTGGAGGACTTATGGCTGGTATCGAACATGGCAATTTTCTTTTAGCAGGAGGACAGTTGTGTTTTCAGGGAGAATTATAGATTAGTTAGGAGTGGAGCTCCATAGAGAAGGGAGGGGATAAGAAAAGATGTAGAGAGAGTGATTTTAGTGGCAGGTGTAAGATAATGATTTTGTCGGTAGAGCATACCTAGTTTTTGATGGGTTTATTTGATGTTTAGTTGTAAGTGGGAGCTGAATTTGAGCTGACTATCAATTTGGACCCCAAATTGATTACCTATTGATTTTTAACTTATCCTGCCATTTCAGCTGGACTAAGTGTTGCTAAGCAATGGTTACATCCACTCAGCTACACTTAAACGTTATTGCACATGTGAAAAAAAATTATTTGTTGTGCATTTTACTTCATACCCTTCAGAATATCCATGCTAATGCTGAACGTGTTATTCTATCAACTTTCTGGCTTTGTAGGGACAATTGTCCCTTATGGCTTTATTCAGATTTCTTACTCTGACGGGTTGGGAGGTGTGCGCTGTGTGCTTCGTACCCTGCCCAATATTCATGCTTATGCTAAACCTGTTATTCTATCCACTTTCTGGCTTTGTAGAGATGATTGTCCCTTATGGCTTTGTCCATATTTCTTACCCTGACAGTTTGGGGGTGTTATGAGCATTCTCGCTCAATTTAAA
The DNA here is from genome assembly GCF_019279795.1 of Protopterus annectens. NCBI lineage: Eukaryota > Metazoa > Chordata > Ceratodontiformes > Protopteridae > Protopterus > Protopterus annectens. Next base: position 509,194,788 of record NC_056726.1, on the reverse strand, counting down.
TTGCTGTATGGCAATTCTAGTGTGCAGGGGGCTTGTGTATTGTGAGAGCACTGCTCTCAGATACATCCCCTGCACTCATACACAGAACCATGTCCGTTTTACAGCACGGCAGCACGCCATCATGAATAGGCATGGCACGTTGCTGTGTGGCATGGAAACAGTCCCATCCATACAAGAATAAGCTATTCTTGCATGGAAGTTTGCTGAATCCCAGGGAATGTTTTACTCACAGCATGCATCTGACTGAGACAGGTATATCTCCAGTTTAGTTAAGTATTTGAATTAATTAGCAATTAATTTTCAGAGGGCATGTACCTGTTCTTAGCTTGAGCCCCATGAGCTTTAAGGCTGGCAATAAAATGAACGTTAGTTTGTTGTCTCTCCATGATGAGCAGTGCTGTCATATGATGCAGTTTAAGAGGAAGCTAAGAGGAGCTGGATAACTGTTATAAGGGAAGATGTTTGTTTTATGGATAATATGTTCAGTGAAGGGCCATGCAGCTAGGAGTACGATTGTGCAGGTCAGTGTAAGCTATTTAGACAGATCAGAAATGGTTAAATAATTCACAGAAGTTAGAAAAGTGCATTTTCAGTAGTCCGAAATAAACAGAATTTGCATGGGTGTTCTACCCACTATGGAACTTCAGCTACCATAGTGCTGCATTTCGGACAGCTCTACACAGTAAGCATTAAACAAAAAAAAAGAAGCAAACCAATGAAAAGCAAGTGAAATCTGAATCCCAAGTGTGTCACGTTATTTTAGATATGCAGTAATTAGTCTAATGCTCACATGTCAGTCACTGCTTAATCCAGGATGTCCCTTCCACCAGGTCATTAAATATGTAATACAAGACAAACTGGTGAATAAGATTTGGGACAGACAGGAAGAAGGCAAAATAAATAAGAGCATCCAGCAAAGAGATGGATGAACTGTGTGAGAGAAGACCTGTGTCAGTTACACATGACTGCCAAAGTACATAGGAGCGTAGCATTGAATCGAAAGAGATGCTGATAGCTGACACGACACTCTGGGTAGGCTAATGATGCTGTTGATTACTGCTCTTTCTTTCATTTTTGTTTACAATGAATATCTCTGGTATCAGCATTAGAATTTACATTCAGAAACAATTTGTCATGATACACTTTTCACATTACTACAGTTTTAATTCCATGTTATGTTCATCTGCCCTGGATTCCTACTTTTGCTCTGTAAAGGGATAATTCAAACTATGCTGCACATTATATTCTCAATCAATAACTCTGTTTCCCTCATTTGTTATATAATTTGGGAGGTGTGCAATTCTTTATTTCAGTTTATTTTCAGATAACAAAGACCATGTTTCAATTCACTGCTGTAACAGACACTGATGAAAAAGCAATATGGAAACCACTATTTCCAGGTCTCTCAACCTGAGGGCTAGGCTATAAAGATACCCCAGTACTCTGTAGCCACAGTGATTGAACTAGCCACATTTCTTCTGAAAATTGCGAAAAATGAAATGTGTGGCTTTCAGTAATGTCTCACGGATGCTTCTGAGACCCTGTTAGTTAACAGAGACATGCTGTGCCTTCTGTTCAGCTGAGAGTAATGAGTCAGCACCACTATTTTTGTCATTTGTAGAGCTGCTTGCAAAATGACTGCAAAGTAAATCATTCTGACAACCTGCACATTTAAGAATGATTCTCAAAAATTGCCTCCAAATAACCTTTGGGGACTGTTTTCCAAAGAAACATTCATTCTTCCCCAGATCTGCATCTGGTACAAGAGATTCACATTTTGTACACCTTGCACTGTCATGTCACCATAGTTTATATCATGCCTCATGGTTGTTTAGGTCCTTTTCTGTGCATTGCTTAACATCATGCATGAATACCTCCTTGTCTTCCTTCTCCTATTTTGCTATTTAATCTGTTCCATCATTTTCCATTTAGAGCTTATATGAACTAGTAATAATTTAAAACATATTTATCTGTATTACTAATATCTGTAATATAATACGAGCAGAATATATTGAGTGAAGATTTTAGAAAATAAAATCAGACCCTCTTTTAAAGCTATACATTGTGAAGGCCCTGAATACTATTCAGACTATTAAAACTCTTACTCATATGGTAGTGGTGCTGCGGTAGCGTTGTCGCCTCACAGCAAGATGTTGTTGCATTCGATTCTCAGCTAGAGCGTCTTCTGTGTGGAGGCATGTGTGAATGGGCTTGCCTTCGTTAAAGGTTGTGCGCCAGGGCTGGTAACTCGGCACATAAAAATCCACTACCAAACATTAGCGGACCGGAGTTCCGCTGTGGTGACCCCTAACCGGGATAAGCCGAAAGACGCAACAACAACTCATATATTTTGATACTATTTTAGACAGATTCTGAATCATTTAATAAACATGTATGGTTCTGATACATAGAAAACTACAAAGTTACTTGGTTTGACAGGCAAATATGGTCATATTATCATTTTTCCTATATGGAGAAGTATGTCACATAAAATCCTGACAGGTAAGAGGTAAGAATACTGAGACTAAGCCATAAAACAAATACTAGGTATACAACATTATGCACTATTTAAGCATGAGGAATTCAAACTATGATACTTGGAAAAACATTGCATATGACTTAAGGTACAGACATGTTTTTTACTGCTGAGATCTATACAATCACATCTACATTTTACTGGAAGGCTTTAGTACTTATTTATTACTTATTTTGTTATGGATTGTTTCTTGCATCTGCCAAGCCATAGCCTCAAGATACGTTTAGAATCAAGTTGATGTCAACTCATTCTGAATTTCCTAGTGTCATAAATAAATTAATCAATAGATATAACTGGAGAAACATTTTAGTATGCTAAGGCACTCTTGGGTACTTTGAATGAAACACTCTGTTGGGTAAAAGAATCCTCAAGTCAAACACAAACATAGTTTTAATAATGTAATGTGTTTTCTAGACAATTACAGCTGTATTTAGACTATTGAACACATTTTCACATTCATTTCTGATACAGGAGTTTTGGACTGGGACTTGCAGTACTGAATAATGGTATGTAAATCCATGCAGTATATTGTTAGCATGCAATTTAAATCACTTTGCCTTGGTTTTGTTAAAATGAAAGCTAACAACTTAAAGCTGCTAGGCTTGAACGTTTTCTATTAATGCATAATAATCAAATAAGCAGGTTTCAGATTTGTGTCAAGGTTGACACATTTGAATTGTTGCATTAAATGATGTGACATCTTGTTCCTTGAAAAGAAGCAATTGCCCAAAACTTTTTTAACATTTGAGTATTTAGACAGTCAACTGAACAGAATCTGTTTTTCTCATAAATTTTAGTTGCGTCCCACTGCACACATTATTAATAGATATTACAATACAATTCCAAAGTTATTTAAAAACTAGAGTTTTATGAGAATATATTTAAAGGCATAGACTATTGAAAGTTGTCAGTATGTCTAAGGAAGCAAGCAGACAGTACATGCACTTCCATCAGTGACACATTCAACTCAGTACACTTAGAATTATTTTTCAAAAGGAAGTTGTAGACAATGGATTAAAAATTCAAAAGGGAACAGTGAAATAAAAAAGGAAACATATTATTCATTGAATAAAGGGAATTTGAACCAAACTGTCCTCTCATTTTTAACCTTGAAATCATCCTACTGTCTGATGTCAGTCTTCAGTTTTGTCTTTCACCATATTATTAAAGTTTTCATATGTGTGTTTTGCATTTTTAAACCATTGCCATTGTTTTTTTCTGTAGAATCTCCTCTCTGGAAAGTTCTTCCATGTGTCTACTACCTCTCAGTAAAGAATTCTTAGAACCAGGTAGGAGGTCTAGCTCTGCTTTGCTGTAATATTTCAACATGCCTTATAGATAACGTCCAAGTTCTGTTAGTTACATTTATTAACTGATAGTGTCCTACTGAGAAGTCTTATTTTCAGTCCAGTCTCATTATGAAATCTCCAAAAACAACACAGAGGTGCCTAGTAAAGCATCTTAACAAATTCATAATTTTGCACAAAGGAAAAGAAAGATCATAAATTAACAGCACGTTATATAATGCAAGAGCATTATTTATTGTACATATACAAGAACAATGTACAGTCATCAAATTATAGAAAGTAACAGAAATAAAATATGTACAGTAAAATGCAATGATCAAGCCTGATGAAAATATCAGCTAGTGTATGTCTAAAATTTTACTCTATTGTTATGTCTTACTAAAGTTCGTATTTTCCTCTATAAGTTCTATGGCTCCTGAAAATACAAGTGAAGTTGATAGAAAACACATTCCTGTCATAAGAAATATAACATATCATAACATTGCTTTACTTAACTTGTGTCACTGTACTGATATGTATTTGTTTATTTATTTACTTTTATTGACTGTGATTGTGAATGGCCTATTTTCTGAGAAGTCTTGATGTGGTACTCACACTGATGAGGAGAAACATAGCCAGGGCAGTGAGAGTATCACCCTTCCATTCCCGGGGCTGGGGGGAGTACCAGTAGTTGTCTCTTGTGGAACTGGGGCTATGTCATGGAGAAAAGAAAGAAGCTTGTGCCAGAATGAGGAGAACCATAGAGAAGCCACACTTGCTGATCCACAAGTTAAAGCCAATTTTCAGCTGACCATTGTGGACTCATATTGCTACTTGAGAATGAATTGCTTAACCTGTGGGAAGATCCAGACCAGGAGTACCCTTTGCATCAGGGGTCCTGGAGTGAAATTAAAAAGAAAACCGCTGTGAAAGTTTCCAGAGTACTTCCTACTACTGAATCTTGTAAGACTCCTAACCTGAAAGCTGCTTTAGCCAAATCTCAATAGATACATGAACGAGGAGTTATAACTTAGTCTCCCATGGATATCCCTCTACAGCTATGAACCCATTTGCAGTCACAATAAAAGAACATCTTAATGTCTTAGGACTGAAGACTCATAAAATAAATACTTTGAAAAATCTATGAACAGGACTTCTATTTTTTAAGTAAAAGATATATAACACAAAGAAACTTTTTTCATTTAACAGTCTGACTGTAGAAAGATATAAAAAAGGTGTTTATAATAAAAAGAAATGAAAAGACGGACCCAGAGGACATTGAGAGGGGAACTGTAGCAGTACTATGATTCTAGTGAGACTTAAACAAAAATAAGTTTTATGCCTGGTATTTGGATTAGGAGATCGGAGGGCTTGTCTTCTTTAAATGTAAATGTTAAAAAATACTGTTCCTTTATTTATTTTATTTATTTATTTAGTTTTTTTTAATGTTTTTTTTCTACTCTGGTCAGCCAAAGAACTATTACTTTTTAAGGGGACTTTCACAGTCTATTTTATTCTATTTTTAATTTGTTGACTAGGGTAAACCCCCTATCTCAGTGGACCAGTTTCAGTCCCGGTTACTGAAGTGCCCAACACATCAGCGTGAATACCTGGGAACCTGCGCTTACCAAATCAAACTCTTTATCTGCGTATAGGTATTATAAACTGATGGACATTTTTAGAATGACTGCCCCAGGAACAGGGATGATGTACATGCAGTTGTTGCAGCTACCAACACTGAGGTTATACCAGAAGTTATTCCTAGTGTAGAAGTGCAATAAAGGAATAGTACCTACATTGGAAGACAGGAGGGCAAATTACATACCTATGACTGAAACTGATAATGCAATGATATTACTGCAGAGTAAAAATAAAGGGAAGTTGTGACAAATCCCTTGTGGTAGCTGGTGACTTCAAAGAAAGAGAGCTAAAGGAAGCAACTGAATGGGTGGGACTTACTGGAATGTGGTGGGGATCTGTTAGAATAAGTCACTGACAATTACCTGTGATAAAACAATAGATAGGGACATGGACTTGCATCCACAGACTGCCTCACTACATATTATAGCCACCTTATGAAGTCATACACCTCAGATGTCTTAAAGCAATCAACAAGACCAGCCTTAAATGAAGAGGAGTGTAAGACAAAGGACTCCATAACCACCCACCCCATTATACATTGCTCCCTGCATCTCTCCAGTGCTTCATCCTAGCCCCATATTTTTTATTTTATTTTTCTTTAACAACCTTTTGATCAAATGATGTTCTGAACAAAAAGCATATCTAAGTAAAGACTGTCAATCTTATTTTTCTTCCCAGGAAAATAAGTGAGTCTGAAGCTTAATGTTTAATGCCAACAAAACAATACTTCTGAATAAACTACAATGACTAATGCATGCAAGACTGTATAAATCCTATATGGGAATAGAACCTGCCTCCCTACCCCTCCAATAAAAGAAAGCTACCTTATGTGTCTCCCTGTGACATTAGAGTGGGATAAAAATAAAAGTACAAATTCCCAAAGGCAAACATCATACAGCTGAGTATCTGTAGATGAAATCCAAGTGCCTGGATAACACCTACATTGAGACAGGGAGTACCAGCTGACTCCACACAGAAGGAATTGCAGGCAAAAGCTGAGCCAGAGAACCAAGTACTATGAGACAGCAAAACAGCCTGATGTGCTGCTGTGCTATTGATCAGTTGGTATTACACACATCCTCCCCAGACCACCAAAAACAGTGTTTTATTGTGTATAATGCTGATATTTGTGATGGAAAGATTAAAACAAATTATGGCCAACTTGCTACTTTTAGATATGTGGCACTCCACCCCCCACCCATGCTCTCATTTTCTTCACAGCCAATCCTCAAATATAACAATTACAGCCATGTTATTGACTGTGCATACCTCATATGTCTGTTTGTGTTGAAATAATAGCTGCAATAAAGAATTCTAACTGGCTTTGCACAAATGCACACTAGTTCTGCAAACCTAGAATGATGATTGTTTAACCTGGGAAAATGACAACAGATTCAGTAATTTGTATTCACCAACAGCCTCCATACCTAGCAATTAAAGCCAAATGTATCAATTGTGCACACCTCAGCTGTCAGACTGTAATAATATAAAAATAATAATTGGCTACAATTAATTATTCTAATCCCTTAGAAACACACATATGTACACACACACACACAAACACACACACACACACACACACACACACACACACACACACACACACACACACACATAGATGTCCTCACCAATTACAATAATTGATATGGTCGCGCGCACTTCAGAAGTCTGATTGGTGCCAACTGTTTGATTTAATTCAGAAGAAAATACAATTACATGTAAATAGAGTGACACATTCAACTACTTCAAAAAGACCCTTGGCAACTAGATGGGTATTCACAACTTCATCCCTGACCCGACCTGTTTTGCTCTTCTGAAAGTAGGAATTAGGCCATGAGGGTTGCTGTTGACTGGTAAGACATAAATTGCCTCTACACTTACTTTCCTTGTAACTCCTATGACCCTATGACATATATAGGGGAAAGAGGTATGTTGAACACTATATCAGAATGTCAGAAAGTTGGATGTAGCATATATGGATAATATATTAGATGAGGTTACAGGGGAAAACTGGGCATGGTTTTAATCTCTTGTACTGCTGAGAAGTTCCAGAGATATATGGATTAGTCTATATTTTTATTAAAGTATTAGTGACAAACGAAAGACTAGTGTTGAATGTGTTTAATGAGTGGATGGGGGAGGGATTAATGATAGAGAACTGGGAGCATTTTTGGTAAGTTATTGTTGGAAGTAAAAGGGAAGGAGGTTATCTGTTAGGACATCCAGACCAACAGCCTTGTCTAATTGAGATCACAAGGTATATAACAAAATTCTGTGTGGGATAGTAGAATATTAGAAATATAGGTGGAAGTATATATGATTGGTAAGGGGAAGGATGTTAGGCAATTACTGCTCAATATAAATATTATCGATGGCATTCAGAGGGAAGGGAAGGAAAGGCAGCATGGTTAGTGGTATGTAATATTATGAAAGCATATGATATCACAGATCACAGGCAAATACTATCCCCCAGATTTACTAATCTTCTGTGTAGGACTAGTCTAGTCCTGCATGGAAGTGGCCGTTTAGGAGCAGGATGGCAGCGTGCCATGCATAGTAATGAAGGTGCGCTGCTTGAGCTCCCAGGCTTACACAGAGTGTGCACGAGTGCAGGGGGCATGCCTGAGAGCAGAGCTCTCAGAATAAACATGCCCCTGCAATGTTGAACAGCAGAAAGTGGAAATAAATGAGCGAGACTGCTCATAGGTGTCCACATATCCCCACCAACAGTCCCCCATGTGTACAACAGCAAAAGGACATAAAAATCAAAAGAAGAAACCCCTGTATTGTCTTCTAAAACTCTGAGTACAGCTAACCGTAGGTGCAAGGGTGTGCCCATTACTCAGCTATGGTTAAAGCAGCCTAAAAGACTGAAGAGAATAACAAGGATGATATATGCAAATGATGTATCGCAGCAATAGTGTAGTGGGCAGAGCGTTCACCTAACGAGCAGGCATTCCCAGTGCAGCACAGTCTATTTAACATGGCAAAGCATGGTATAAGCAATATTTGTATTGTAAAACCCACTAAATAACATATATTTATGAATTGGAGTACTGCAGGAAATGCACATGTGAAGAGACAGTATCATAATGAAGAAGGCAGCCGTAAGTAGGTGTAAGCAGAGATAAGCAGTAGTAAGCATATGTAAGCATCAGTAAGCATGTGCAAGTGCTTCTGCGGGGGGGGGGCTAAGCACTGCTGACACAGATTAAGCAAAGGAGAAGCTCACTGGGTGTAAGAAACTGTGACTGGAAGTTGGCAGTGCTTACCACCTCGCAAACTCACGCAAACCTGCTTACAACTGCTTTAAAGTGCCTTAATCACTCTGTATCCAATGGCCGGTGTTCTGGCCAGCAACA
>NC_056726.1:509033463-509180963 GCF_019279795.1 Protopterus annectens | reverse complement strand
ACCCCCCGACCCTGCACAATATAGTCTAACTGAGTTACCACGAAGCCATGTCAGATACACATTCAGCTGCTGTTATCGCATACATATCATCGAGCACAGTCATTCAACAGTATAGGAAATGTATGTAAGTATGTAGATTAATACCAGAAAACATGTGTACATTGCTCAACCACAGTATTCTGCGCAGTCTATGTGTATCAAAGAATAGTGCATGTCCAATCATATTGTGAAAACAGTAGTCTTGCATAATACTGAAGAAAATAATGAAAAACGGTGCATGCCGTGGGGCAGTGTGGGCATGCTTCATGCACAGAATGTCACACCTGGCGCGTCGGGTCCATGGAATTAGGAGATGAAGCTGGCCCAGTGTATGAGCAAACCACTGCTTCTCAAACCCCTGGCAGGATGCTACCAGTGGGAGAAACAGTGCAGACTAGCTAAGTCTACTCTTGATACAACAATAGTTCTGTTCCTGGTGGGACGAACAAAAAATTGTGAGTCACATAGATGTTTCCACCAGTATCGGAGGAGGACCAAGGGAAGGCTCATACGTACATGGACTAAACTGATGTAGAGCCTGCAGAAGCTTGGGTCGAGACAATATAATGGAGGAGTACCAGCACATGCAGAGAGGGAAATGTGTGGAGGTGTGGTATGGCTGGGCTAGCAACTGGAGAATGGATGGCTGCTGTGTACATGGAGCACAGGGGTCGGGGGAAGGAAACATGGGTATTACATTATGGTAGAAATATGCAGAACAGCAATAGTGTAGCGGGTAGAGAATCCGACCAAAGAACAGGCATTCCCAGTTCGAGTTCCACTGTAGCACAGTCTATTTTACATGGCAAAGCACATTATAACCAATATTTTTGTTGCAAAACCCACTAAATAGCTTATATATATGAACTGGAGTACCACAAAAAATGCACATGTGACGTATCAGTGTCAGACGGAGTAAGACACTAGTAAGCAGGTGTAAGCACAAATAAGCAATAGTAAGAATATGTACTCATTAGTAAGCGGGTTTTAGGCCTTACAACTGCTTTAAAGTGCCTTAATCACTCTGTATCCATTGGGCCTTTGTCAGTTCAGCAATAAAATAAACAGACATGCAGGTCATGAACCCAGGACCCTATATACCATAGTCCCAGTAACTATCCACCAAGCCATAACAGAAGTACAGAAGAATGGGGTAGTAGTAATCATGTCCTCACCATAGTATAACCAAACTGAACCTGTGAAAGGCATGAGTATACAGTCATATGTGCCATAACTGACTACAGCGCATACATATGTGAACTGGAGTACTGCAGTAAGTCCAGATGTGAGGTGTTACTGTAATTAAGTGTAGAAGTTCCCAGGACCCCATACAGTGTACGTACACATGTGTCAAGGATACATGACACACATATAACAAGTGATGAAAGGGAAATTAATGCCAAAAGGCAAATATCATGCAAATCTAATAATACGCACCGCTAAGCGTAGCACAGCACTGGCTCCCAGACTACTGGCAGGATACTACCAGTGGGAGAAATAGTGTCAACCTGCTAAGTCTACTCTTAAACAAATGCATGTCCGTTCCTGGCGGGATGACCCCAAACTTCTGCTAAAAAGAGCCCTCTGGGTAACATACCATGCCTCAAAGGTAAGCAAAGACGGTAACGTATGTTCGTGGACTAAATGTGTGGGAAGCCTGAAGATCCATGAGTTGGGACAACATACGTGAAGGGTCCCGAAAAGTGGAGAGTGGGCAATGTGTAGTGGTGAGGTTAGATTCAGCTGGAACCTGTAAGAAGGATGACTGATGTGGAGGGGGAATGGGGGGAGGGGTGATAGGTACTACATTATGGACTGAGGCATGCCGGGGTTGGATGAACCCGTTCTAATGATACCGACCTGTGGATGTCAGCGAGAAAGCGGAGGGACACAGGGAAGGTACTGGGGCATACCATTTCCCATGGCAAACCACGTTATGGGTAATATGTATGCTGCATAACCCATGGAATAACATATATATATATATATATATATATATATATATATATATATATATATATACATATATATGAACTGGAGTACTATATATATATATATATATATATATATATATATATATATATATATATATAAACAGGAGTACTGCAGGAATTGTACAATGTGAGGTGTCAGTATCATAATGCATAATGCAGTATTTAGGTTAAGCAACAATAAGCTGTTGTAAGCATATATCAGCACTAGTAAGCGGGTTTACATTTACAGGCTCAGCAAATCTGATGCAAACTATCTGTAGGCATATGTAACCTAAGGTTTGTGTTTGCATAACAATGAGCACTGCGTCCACAAAGTAAGCAATTTCGAGGCTAACCTGGTGCAACTGGATGTTACCTGCAGTTGGCAATGCTTACCGTCATGCAAACATCCTCACAACTGCTTACAAGTGCCTTAATCACCCTGTATCCCACCACCCTTGTTCAACCCTGCAACATAGTTGACAGCTATTGCATGTCCGGAACCCAGGACCCTGCATACCACAATCATAGTGAATTAACACTACACCATGTCGGATATACATACATCCCATGTATCCCCAGACATACCATGCAGCACAGTCAATCTGCATAAGGGGAACTGCACTAATATCATAACACTCAACCTCTTATTGCAAACATTCTGGACACAGTGTGACAAAAGTGGGGTACAAATTGGGATAAATGGGAAAGATTGTTCATATACATGTAAAACATTGCTAGTTAAACAGTGATCTGTTGTAATACTCATAATCTGAACAACATGATGTCGCAACTGTAATGTATAGGCATTCCTGACTGACCACATGCCTGACATCATCCACGTCAATTGGCCAGACAGATGTGGGACAGGCCAATATTGTGAGCCAATCATGTATGGACATATGGACAGTTATAGATCTGTAAATTTAGAGAGATACACATGTACATATAAATGTATGACTCACACTGGTATATAGGTAGATGGATCAATATGTCCAGATATATATATATATATATATATATATATATATATATATATATATATATATATATGTATTTATATACAGATAGATATGTAAATTGCAGCACCAAATAGGAATAACAACCGGAACCTACACCACAAAATAACTGTCCTTATGCACAGTTAATGGGGGTGGAGGCTCAAATGAGGGGTACCTGGTGATGACTATGTTTCCCCTCCACAACAGCCATAACAGATATACTGTGCAATGCAATATTCAGCACATGCAGTTCTTGACCCCAGGACCCTCCACAACACAGCTACAATGGTCTAATAGTAAGCCACTACAACTGTATAAAGTCAGGGCAATATCTGAAACATATCATCCAGTCCAGTCATGCAACTGCACAGAGAATGTATACCATCATCTAGATGTATCTGTGTGTAAATATATTAATATCTACAATACATACAACATATAACATATCTATATGTGTGTGTGTGTGTATATATATATATATATATATATATATATATATATATATATATATATATATAACTTTCTAACACTATATACATATATATTACTATATATGAACATATATACATGTTAATGCGAACATCGACACATATATGTGTCTACACCTATATGTCTACATATACACAGCAAGTTACATATGTGTATGCAGATATACATTTATGTAGGTATATACGGACATAGTTATATATATATGTCAGCATATAAATATATATATATATATATGGCCATACATCTGTAGAGAGCAATGGCAGATTAACAAACACACATATGTCCACATGCACCATTACTGGGGTTGAGAGGCCCCATACACTATACATCTTGTACAACTAGGCATTCCACCATGGCCAAACACATCCGCCCCGCAATACACTACCAAGTGTTGCAGATCCCGTAACCAGAACCTGACACGACATGGGCACAGGAAGTTAACAGTACATCCCACCTGTATGATGTCAGGCTGGTATTGTTGACATATCATGCAGTACAGTCTGCCTCTCATAGGTAATGTAAAATGTGGTAGCCATCAACATCCCCTGGTTACAGATGCACAGACACAGATATGCAGATACATACATATATACATATGTACATATATATTCATATATATATATATATATATATATATATATATATATATATATATATACGTGTGTGTGTGTGTGTGTGTGTGTGTGTGTGTGTATATATATATATATATATATATATATATGGATATACATGTGACTACACATACACACGCAAATGTATGTACAGTTAAGATACATATGTAGAAGGTGCACACAATATGGAACAGCCACTATGCCTACAGTTAATTCCTGAACAACTGGACACTGTATGGGCCACCCATACAAATGACAATCGTTGGCTGCAACATATACCCAAAAAGAGGTCATAGGGAAAACACCACACACAGGTTTGCAGACATGGAATACTTTTCATTGTGTACTATTATAGTTCTACATGCCATGTCATATAGCTGTTTAGACACTGACATCCATATAAACAGAGGAATGCAACCGCAAAGCATTTATACTAATACAGTAGTCTGGAAAGGTTTACAACTGTTGCTGTCCAGGCCAAGCCCTTAAAATTGTACAATAGTGAGGACAGACTGGGCCACAGGATACCAAACGATCAACAGTATGTAATGCAGGTGTATAGTTCAGCAGCTTCTATCTGCACTCTGTACAACAGCAGTGGGGGGTAAAGATGTCATGTGACCAAATGGTTTGTAACTGTGACATAACAAGGCATAACTGACACCATCACATGCACACTGACAAACAAAATAGTCTGTCTGGCAGGAGGCAGTAGGCTTGCAGTGACCGAATATATGTAAGTGATATAAATATAGATGAAGTATATAGCACTTTATATCCGGATACCTTAAGGCAGCTCTCTCCTGATACCCCCACATATTTAACAGCCTAGATCATTTACGGTGCTCCCCCCCAGACTCAATAATACAGGGCCATATACGACTGTTACATACACTGGCCTCTGGAGTGCATAAGAGCACGCATGTATTGTGTAGGTGATGCCCACACATATATAGCCCCAGCCCCACCATATGTGCGGGGGGTACAACAGAAGTGGATTGATAGCAGCAATGGCAGTGTGATATACTCACAGCCCACTACGGAACATCCCCCCACAGCATGTCATATGTGCAAAGCTTGATATGTAGGTCATGTACTGATAGCACGCAACACACACACTGCCAGTGGAATATCTGACACAGGACCTGTGTGGTGGACAGACAACACATAATAGGCACACCTCTGGTCACCAAGAGGATAGGCCCACAGTTGAGTGCTATGCAGACAGACTGCATTCCAAGGTAAAGTAGTATATACACACACACCCTGAAACACCAGTACTATACAAAGCATAACACAACTCTACTCACACTCTGTCTGTAGTTTCTGAACCTCCTACAAATATGTAGCTGCCCTGAGTGTTCCGGTTCTCCTGTAAGAGGTATTGCTACCTGCTGTCTGTAACACTGATGCCCACACACACATAAAACTGTACAAACATCCACAGAATGTCAAGATTATGTTATCAAATATAACCCCTACTGTACATAATATGTGAAGCGGTCTGATATCTCCCTGGCTTGTTAGCGGATATGATGACACTAATTATGGTGTACAGCACATATGCACCACGTCATGCATGACATATGTACACAGGTTGGCAGAGTTGTGGCTGGCAGCACATAAAGAACCTTGACGATTGGATGGGAGATAGGAAATTCACCCCAGGGATCATGTCAGTCGCCCTGCTAGACAGGGGTCCAGGGAAGTAAATATTGTGGGAAGAAATAGCCAGGGAATTGTTATGGCTAGGCTTGTATAGGCACTAGGGCCGATAGCCTAGTACCAACCTATGAACCTGTACACATGGCCATTAATGACATGTTGCTGTGATAACCTCATACATTTACTGTTGTAACAGGGTTTGTGGCAACATATGTCCTATAAGGTATTAACTGTCATGGCTTTCACCATCTACAGACTGTAATCCTCACTCTACCGTCTGCAGTCCATAGATAGATGCTCCATTGGTAACACATGAAACCAAAGGCACAACACACTGCCCTGTCTGCAGATGACCCTGCAGATGGGCATTCCACCTAAACATGGAACTGACATGGCAGGTATGGAAACATGTAGGAAACAGATATCCACACACACACTGTTAAACCAACAGTATGCCACATACAGTATAGCAGCACTTACAGTCTGTAGGCAGGTCAGGCGCATCCCCCTCCTGTGTGTTGCCCTGTTTTCACAGTGTATGTTGTTAGAGGTAAATTCTCAATCCATCTCAGATGCTAGTCGCCAACCAACAGATCTAGTTCCTGCTCACAGTGAATGACAAGGGCCATCACCAACATGATGTTCCTAGACATCGGAGTGTGTTTCCATGCAATTGGCTATGGGAATGTTACCACAGCTGTTCCACATACAATCAGCTAGGGGAGGGCTGTGATTCATGCAGAGGCCATCAGCTGATCATGAGCATCACTTAAAATACACATGCTGCTGCCTAAGCAAAGCAGGTGTAGGTCTCCACATCCACCAGAGAGGGAGTGGGAGAGGCAGACAGAGGCAAAGACATGTCAGAGAAGGGTGTGATAGTAAAACTGCTGCTTGTTTGTGTCACACACCTACCAGCACAGGGTATCAAACCCCTGACAACTTTGTAGGTGGTAACCCCCTAAATACGGAAGACATAATAAGGGATCTGGGGACCCAAGTAGATAGTAACCTCTCCTTTGACAATCACATTACCAAAGTGGTTAGAAAATCCTTCTATGTGGCCCACCTAATCACAAAAGGGTTTGCATCCAGATTGAAAGAGGTCATTGGGCCCATCTACACATCACTCATCAGACCCATCATAGAGTACAATGCCCCATTTGGGATGTACCTTACAAGACACCTGCAACAACTGGAAAGACCACAGAAGTTCCGCACCAAGAGGATCACTGGCCTCAAGCAGATGCCCTATGCAGCTTGACTGAAGAAACTCCAGCTGTACTCGGTTGCATGCCGCCTACTCATAGGTGATCTCTGCCTGACATACAAGGCCATGTCCAACCCAGAATTGATGGACATGCTCCACCTAAAGAAAACCATATCCCCTCAAGCCACACGCTCCAGGGATCTAAACCTCACCACAACAATAAATAGGATGTGCTGGAGGAATAGATTCCTGTCTCAGAGACTTCCCATGCTCTGGAACAAGATTCCAATCTACATTAGGAAGAGCTCTTTGCTAACCCTCTTCAAGAGAAACCATGACGAGTGAATGGGAAACAGAAAGTTTACCCCAGGGATCACTTCAATGGCTCTGCTAGACAGAGGCACAGGGAGCTAATCTAAGGGGGCGGCGAAAGCAACATATTCCAGCTAGGCTTATAAATGCCTTCGGTCAGATAGCCTAGCACCTACCTATGAACCTATGTACTGCTATCACAGTTCAATGCAGTTATTGGATGCGCTATATGGGTTACCTGTTGTGGAGCCCTCAGAACATATCTGTGATGGTGAGTGACATCTGCAACAGTGATACGGTAGCTATACGGTAGGTAATGTACACATGCCTGTCGGCATGAACAGGTGCCAGCGTCAACACGGCCACACACTCACAGGGACACACACATATCGACACACTTGGCAGGGCCAGGAGTACAACTCATCAGTAGCCAGATTGCCACAACACATCATTGTGCAGGTATCACATGCACCACACGGGTCATATGGAGGTTGTATTGGGCAAAGGGTAGGAGGAGGTGTCTGACATCAGCATGCTTCAGTATGCCCATGGAGGTTGTAGTGAGTGTGGATGTGAACATACGCACCATACAACACACAGACAGTACTGACATGCATGGGTGCATGTCTACACAGGTGTGAGGTGGTTGACTGTGGCAGTAGGCTATACAAGGGTAGGCGATGGGTATACCTTGGCATCAGGCCACATGACAATGGTCTGCATTGTGTCTCAGGGCTGTAGTTTCTGAACTTGCCCACACAGATGGGTATTGTATCCCCATCCAGTCACCTGTGTGTGGTCAATGCTGTGCATCACTTGCCATGTATGTGTTCCTTAGTCCATGACATGGATGGTGTCTGGGATGTGCACACCTCCCACATGCATGTACAGTGACATGTGGAACTGTATCTATGGTGTCTGGCCTGTGTTGTGAACACAGATTACCTTCATATGTGCCAGTCTTGCCCACCTGTGGCGGGGACCTGTAATGGGCACCAGGTTTACTCTGCACCTACATTGATAGCATGTTAACATTATTCCCTGGAGTCAGTGGCATCTGTCCATACAGGGCATGTTGTCAGGCATGGTATGTCCATTGTGGGACACATATGATGGCACCACAGGTGGTGCAGGGGTCCACTGGGGAACATGGGGGAGGTGCACTGTCAGCATGTACGTGCATATTGGACAGATGGACAGGGTGACATGCCCTCTGTAGTCCACTGCTATCACTCCATAGTTACTATCAGTGGCCAATATGCAGTGTACTACCCACATATTGGCTGTTGCCTAGGCATGTGTGTGTATATGAGACATGGGTTGAGAGTATGCTCTGGGTAATACTGGGGTTGCTAAATGTGATTGCCTGGCCTTGATGTCACATGTATGGGTATGGCTTTGCACCCCAGCCTCTCAGCTATTTCACATCTGTTATCCCTGTATGACAGACATTGTGCTATATAGTAGGGCCACCATATAAGAAATATGCAAAACCCACTCCACATTGGCCACAGGTGTCAGACGCTCGCAACCACCTCTACACAGGATATGAGTTACACCTGTCATGTCTGGGAGTAGAACCCCTACCGAACTAGTTTACTGCTCCGCAGCACTACGCAGTTATAGTACATGCCACGCACATTACTGAAGGGCTCTTTCCCCAAAGGTGTATTTCACAATGAATGACATCAGCAGGATTGCCAAAGTAGGCCATTTGAAACGTACTGCAGATGACTACCCTAAAATGCATTGCTCCCTACACAGACAGTGAGACACACACAAAACATCAACAACCAACATGTGTGGATATAGAACCCCTGACAGAGATCTATACCACACTACAGCATGGAGCTGTCATAGGATGCAGCATGGGGATTACTAGAGAATTCCTTCCCCAAAGCTGTATTTCACAATGAATGACATCAGCAGGATTGCCAAAGTGGGCCATTTGAAATGTACTGAGTGTGACTAGCCTATAATGCATTGCTCCATATACAGACATTGACACACACAAAACATCCAGAACTGCCATGGGTGGGGATGAGACCCTATCACTGTTCTAACTCACAATCCAGTAGTATGCAGTTATAGGACACGCTACAGAGATTATTGAACTACAACCTTCCCAGAAGTGCATTTCTAGGTGGGTGACATCAGCAACCTTGCCAAAGTTGAGCATAGGAATTGTAAGTAGTGTGGCTACCCTAAAAAGCAGTGCTCTCTGCACAGACAGACAGAGACGCACACTAACACACACATACAGTTGCCACATTTGGGCTTAGAACACCTACCAACTTTATCACATTACAGCAGTATGCAGTTACAGGACACACTACAGAGACTACTGGGCTGCAACCTTCCCAGAGGTGTATTTCTAGGTGGGTGACATCAGCAGCCTTGCCAAACTTGAGTATATGAATTGTAAGGAGTGTGGCTACTCTAAAAAGCATTGCTCTCCACACAAATAGACATGCACACTAACACACACAGTTGCCACGTCTGTGGTTAGAACACCTACTTAGCGGCTTTTTTACACTATAGCAGTATGCAGTTACAGGACGCTCTACGGAGATTATTGGGATACAACCTTCCCAGAGGTGTATTTCTAGGTGGGTGACATCAGCAGCCTTGCCAAAGTCGAGTATAAGAATTGTAAGGCGTGTGACTACCCTAAAAAGCATTGCTCTCTACACAGACAGAGATACACACTAACACACACACAGTTGTCAAGTCTGGGGTTAGAACACCTATCTACTTTATCACACTACAGCAGTACGCTGTTACAGGACATGCTATGGAAATTACTGGGCTACACTTTTCCCAAGGGTGTATTTTCAAAGTGGATGACTACTACATAAATAACTACTACATAAGCTAATCTTTTAATTAATGCTAGACTTTATAAGCACAACAAGAATGTACAGTGTTTTTTTTGCTAGTCACCACGAAAAGCAGACGCCTGCAGCTCCTATCCTTTCTCTTTGGTTACCCACTATCCTCATACTGTTTCTGTGTATATTCTCCTGTTCTGCACTTTACCCTTCCCTGAATTCATTTCTAGCCTCACTCATAATTGCCTTTCCTAGTGCACCTGCCTTATTTTACTGTCTTCAGACTCTTACATATTATTTTTTTTAATGTTTTGCCCTGCTTTTAGCTGCTAGTAATACCTCTATCTCCCCCTGCAAAGCCCCTCTCTATTGTAGCTTATTTTAACCATACAGCACTGGGTTTCTTTCAAGTAAATCTACTTGTGTAGCTTGAGGCCAGTGTCCTTTTGTAAGCTTAATTCTGCTCATATTTTATTTCTTTTTATTTTATTTCTGGTGACTATACCTTTAGAAACTTTATATCCTTGTCTCTCAAGCTAGTTTTTCACTATCTTTTCTGATTGTTTCTATGACTTCATCTTGACCAGGGTGCTAGCCCCGCTCCGTTCACTCCACTACCCTACCCCCATTCCCACCCACCCCATTACAATTACCTTTATACCTAACTATCCCTCCCCTTCCTGTCCCACTGGCCACTACAATTCCACTTCCTGCCTATTGCCACAACCACCTTACTATTCTGTCAATCTTGTCAACACCAATTCATCTATACCACTGTCTCTCTACCTACTCTATCTGACCATATTTTATTCCAACATGTATTATTTTCTAATATCTTCGACACTATTTCTTATTCTCTCTATCTTCACCTCTTACCACTCAGATCTCTCTGACCCACTCCTATGTTCACCAACTTCTCACTCATACAACATATATCCAACTACTTCATCTTTTACTATCTCCCCTAATCTCTTTACTACCTCTATCTCAAGTCTATATAAACTATCCATAATACAGGTTTTTAAACCTTCCCACAAAGCTAAGTCAAAATTATACAAACTCCATCTAGCATCTACTACACACTCTCTCCTCACTAAAAACCTACTTTGTTCTGGAGATATCTATCCCAAGGCTGGCCCCTCTTCTCTCCCAAAACTACCTCTACACTGCCCCCATCTTACTCCTTTAACAGACACCAACCTCAGTCACAACAATCATCTCCATCCAAATACTTAACTATTTACTCATTGAATATTCAGAGTCTAGCAAATAAAGTCACTAAGCTGCACTCATGGATAGCTCTCAATACCCCTCACATCCTCTCCCTATCTGAAACCTGGCTCAAGCCACACATCTCAAATAGTGAAATACTCCCACCAGGTTATAATGTCTTCCGATCTGCTAGACCTGTAAAAAAAGGTGGTGGTGTGGCCATCCTCTACTCAAACATTCTTAACCTCTCACCATACCCTTCCCCAATTCCTGACTTTCTCCCAGCTGAAATCATCATCCTTAACTGCCATCTGAATCCCCACAAAAAACTTGCAATTGCCTCTCTCTACCTTCCTCCTGGTAACAATATGCCCATTCTTGAAAACATCCTATCCTGGTTCTCCCACAACATACCATATGAGACACTTATCCTTGGTGATGTCAACATTGATTAGTCCAAACTCACAACTGACTCCCCCCAACTCAGTATCCACCTACACAGCTTCCACCAACATATAACATCTCCCACTCGCTTCCATAAAAATTCCTCTTCCAGCTCCATCATAGACTGGATCCTTACCAATTCCCCCCACCAATACCACAATCCCACCACCTTACCTGACTCCCTCAGTGATCATCTCCCTACCACCATCTTAAGACACTACTCCCATATTCCTAAACCCCACCTTATCAAAGACTGTCAAAAACTATTGACTTTCAATTCATCCCAATTTAACTCCATTCTCCACAACATAGAGTGGTCCATTCTAAAACACCTCCCCCTAAACGATGTTGTAAGCACTTTCAATAGCATCTTCATGAATACTCTAAACTCCTTAGCTCCCTCTAGGAAGATCAGAGTAAAATCAAACCATGCTCCCTGGCTCTCCAAAGAGACTATGTCCCTTATGAAACAAAGAGATCATGCTTGGAAAACCTGGACTAAAACTAAACAACCACCTTTTCTTCAAAAATACAGGCAACTGAGGAACCTTGCAAAAAAACATACAACTAATGACAAAAAGTTATACTATAGCTCTGCTCAGCTTAACAACAAATCCAATCATCAAAAATTTTGGTCAGCTCTCAACAACATCCTCTATCCTGGAAAGCCCTCTAATCCCTCCCCATACCCTAACTCTTTCTCTCAGGAAACAGCTACCCTCCTGAATAAACACTTTATCTCTTCCATCCAAAATCTGGTAACCTCTAAGCCAAACTCTACTTCGACACCCACCTCTCCAAGTCCCACTAACACAACTTTGTTTTCTTTTGAGCCAGTTCCCATTACTTACATCAAATCTCTACTATTCAAGCTAAAACCTTGCTCTCCTTCTACTGACAATCTGTCTCCTACATTCCTCAAACTCGCTGCTGACTCAATTGCCTATCCTGTATCTATACTAATTAATCGATCTATTCTGGAATCAACCATCCCCACCCTTTGGAAATCTTTCTTCACTATCCCTCTTCATAAAGGTGGAAACGCCACTGACCCCTCAAACTATGGACCCATTGCCATTCTGTCCCCCCTCTCCAAGATATTAGAAAAATGTATTCACTCACAGCTTCTCAATCACCTCCTCACACACCACTTACTTACCCCTACCCAACATGGATTTCGTCCTCACCACAGCACCACCACTGCCCTCCTCTCCTTCACTCATATAATTGCAGAGGCCTTAGACAACAATAAACTCATTTCCTGTCTCTTCCTAGATCTCTCCAAAGCCTTCAATACTGTCTCTCATCCTCTACTACTATCCAAACTCATAAATCTCCACCTATCCCCCTCCGCACTTGCCTGGTTTAATAGTTACCTATCTGACAGGGAACAATCTGTCAAATGGCTCTCATCCTCCTCACCTTTCCTTCCCATCTCCACTGGTGTTCCCCAAGGCTCCATCTTGGGACCCCTTTTGTTTAACATCTTCACCAATGATTTTTACACCTCATGCAAAGAATCCTCCCTTATTCAGTATGTCGACGACTCCACACTTATATCCATCTCAAATAAAATTCCTGAACTACACTCCCTAACCCAACAGGCCCTACTATCCACTGAACAATGGCTCTCTCACAACCTATTTAATCCCAGAAAGATCAAACTCCTACTTTTCCTTCCCCATTCTCTTTCTCATCACAAAACCTCCTTTTTTATTACATCTTATAACAATACAAATATCCAACCTGACACCCACACAAAACTCCTAGGGGTCATTATCGATGATGAACTCAAACTCAACCTACACATGCTCCAATGCATAAAAAAAACAAACCAGAAACTAGGTCTGCTATATCGGAACAAAAAATTCCTAACCCCTGAATCTAGACTTACCCTGGGTCAGGCATTCGTCTTCCCCTCCCTCTTATACACCACCCCAGTTCTTACCAATATCCAGGCCTCCACTCTAAACAAACTGCAACAGACATACCATAAAATAGCCAGATTCATTACTAACTCCCCATACAACTCACATCACTGCATTTCTTTAAACTCTCTTCAATGGCTTGAATTTTCCCAGTTTCTGCTATCTCATCAATTTCATATGCTACACTCTATTCTTTATAAACCCTCCTTCTGTCCATCTCTATCTTCCTTAGTCTCCATCTACATCCCATCCCGGACCCTCCGTACTTCTAACCAACAATTACTTGATATCTACCACCCAAAAAGGTCAGTAGGCAAACTACTCTACAAACACTCCCTTGCCCATGCTTGGAACAAACTTCCCCTTGACTTACGTTCAGTCTCCCACACCTCACATTTTAAAAATGAACTAAAAGCTTATTTTCTCAATTCCAGAACCTGCCCTTGCCATGACCCTACCTAGTCTTCCTTCCCTTTATGTACCCTCAAAAGGACCATACTTAGTACCTCATTACACCTCTCTCTCCAATGTGTCTACTATGCATTTGCACAATTTTATACAAACAAAAAATGTTAATTGTTGACCTATTGAACTATATCAATGTAAAATTGTTACTTAGCTTCTTTTTAATGCAACTTTAACGTTATTAATGTATCCCAACATATGTGAATTGTTTTGCTATAACTGCTATTATATCAATATTGTTTAAAATTGTACTTGTTTTAAAATGTATTACTGGAGCTTTTCTCCTCGGGTCTCCACTGAAAATGGGCCACAAGCCCAGTTGGACAAACCCGGTTAACAAATGTCAATAAATAAATAAATAAAATAATGACCTCAGCAGGATTGTCATAGTAGGGCTATGTGGAGGGCAGTGTGTGTGCATGGGCCATAACCCATTCATCTAGAGGTTGACACACCACATGCGGGCACACGCAGGGTTATATTCCACAGGTACATGTATACAGCTGCTAGATGACTACTTCCTTGTACAGTCATGTTGCACAGCTAGCACTTGCACCACATAGTCCGTAATGCTGACAGATACCGGTGGCTAATGTCTACAGTGAGTGACATCTGAGCCTCATGTGATTGTAGCCATTTGGCTGTGTGCTGGGTGGGACAAGCCTCATAATGGTTGGCTCCTTGTCACAGTCACTCTCTTCCACACATCTATGTACGTCTATGTTTGGCTTATTATAGTGTATTGTCCTTGGATATATGCCTGTATTCCTATCCACTGTGTGTGCAAAGCATGAGTGGGGCATACTGAGGAGTGTCTGCACTAACATCTGCGATGGCCAGATATGTCTGGTCCACTGTTGTTTGAAGACATGGGCTTCATTTGTTTAAGTGTGTGAGCATACCAGTATGACCTTTCAGTATGTTGTTGACTGACATTGCCTTCATTTCTCTAAGTGTGTGAGCATGCCCAATATGCCCTTCTGTATAGAATGTGTGGATCAATTCCAGGTAGTTTGTACTCCAGTGCAGACCTTTGTGTTGTACACCTACAGGTAGCAAAGTGTTTCTGCAGGGTATCTGTCGATCATTTGGCAATATGGGGACAAACTGTGCAGGGGATAGTGTGTACTGTAGGTGATTGTGTCTGTGCTGCTTCAGCTGCATGGTACTGCTGTTAGCAGAGATATTCAGACATGTACTGTTATACACAGTGATGTTTTCTGTCTTCATGTACTGTCAGGTGGACATTTTTGCTCACAGTGATGTCTTGGGGGACAAGGGTGACTGCAGCTGTGTCCAGTGTTTTGGGCAGACACCTATGTATTCATGGTAAGTTATGCCATTCTGGAGAGGGAGCTGCAGACACTTGCTGCTGGGTCTGTGTATCCGGTTCAGCACCTTGGTACAGTGCTGGCAGAGGATCCCATACTTGCACACCCATTGACATGGCAGTATGGGCTTATCTTGCTGTGGAAATACCTCACAGCTGTACAGATTCATGCAGGTTACCCAGAGGCAGGGGCCATGGGTCAGGACATTAACCCTATTGTGGTGTATGGGCAGGTGTGTAGCCACCCATTTATGTGTTTGCAGCCAGGGATAGTGTGTGAACACAGCTTGGTGTCAGACCCTGCACATTCCCTGCTGCCCATGCTCCCACCCCCCTCTGTTATTCTAACTTCTTCCATACATTATGCCTACATTCTCTGATACTTTCCCCTAAGGGTATCACCCCATCACAGTTGTGTGTAGTGTTTGTCCACAGTTCATGTAGTGGGACATGGTGGACATGTTACCGTGGTTTGTCCACATGGCCTTGCATATGGCTTATGTGGAATGTGTTACGTTGTTATTTGGGTGTCCATGACATAACATGCATTGGCAGTACATGTGAGACACAGGCCTTTGGCAGACGCCTGTGGGGTTTTAGGTGTTGCTGTGGGCCACATGTGGCAGGCTGTTGCATTCTGTCAGGTCTACAGTCTCAGACCGCCATACAGTATATTCCCCTGGGGTGACAGAGTAGGTGTTCATGCAAATACCTTCTATCAGCCTTGATCAGGTGGTGTGGATGCTGGCAGGGTGCTATGTACAGCTAGGGACACACCTGTATGGGACACCTGCACTTCATGCTGCATTCTTCCACTATTGCCATATACAGGTGTGGTCATACTGTCCCCTTTCCCCACAGCAGGGATATGACCAGAGAGGTACCTGTGGGTGGTGTTTGCGTGAGCTGGGTGCATGTGTGCTATGGACATTACTTGCATCTGACACACAGATATGCATGGGACATTGCAGTTATGCTGGCATGTGCAGGTACATCAGCTGTTTCCCAATACATTAGTCCTACCTCCTTTGTGATCTGCAAGTGTTCAGGCAGACATCACCGGTATCCCCTACTACAGGACCAGTTACTGTGATGCATACCTGTATGTACAAATCCAAGGCTGTCTCCATTTCACAGTGACACAATATATATTGTATGTCTGGGGTACTTTCCCCTGTGTACTGCTTGTATATCTAGCCCAACAGCCATGCCATGTCAGTCTTTCAGATGGTGACACATATTACCACCATACATTTACAATGGCTTACTGCTAGCAAGTGTTATACTGGTGGCGGTTGTCTTTGGCACTGCAGTTGTGAAGGCTTGTCCTTGTCATCAGCAGTAGTGGGCAATGGCCACCAGGTCTTACCTCAACATGCATACATACTGACCACTCTCACACAATATAAAACACACACCATCCTAACACACACAGTCCTGCATATTGTACAAACGCTACAACCTATCCTGCTACCTTGGCCACCTCTGGGCATCCCTGCTCCACTCGTATTATACCTTCTCAACCATGTTACTACATTTCTACACAGGATTTGGGGGCACACCTGACTGTTACTACATTTCTACACTGGATTGGGGGAAGGGGCACACCTGACTATTTCTACATGTCTACATGGGAGTGGGGGGGCACACCTGACTGTTATTACATTGCTATGTAGGATGGAGGGGCACAAGTGACACTTATACACATTTGCTACGACTGTACTGGTATGTCATGTACTCCATTTCATTCTGTATTGTTAACTATCATGCTGACTAGAGGCACACCAGCTGTACTACAGATCGTGGCTTTGGTTGTCCTACATATTATTGTCTGACATCCTACCCTTCAGACCTAACATCCCACTGCCTGCCCTGCTGTGGTCTGTGTAGGCCTGGGGGTGGGATTAACCATAGCCACATTCTGGGGCCATGGCACAGGCCCTGTTTGGGTTTGTCTCCACCTGTCTTGCTGGCTGCGACTGTTGTTGGGTATGTGAACCATCCTGACTGGCATGTGTGGGTCATAAGGACACATTTCGCTCAGCACATTTCCTGTAGTGATTTTTGTAACCCTGTTTAGTACTGGCTACTATGGTGACTCCAGTATGTGTTACACATGTCAGGATGCCACTATGGGTTTCTACTGTCTGCTGCCATAACATTCAGCCACCCACTTCCCTTGCATGCTCACATCCATACCATAGCTACAGGTGACAACACATTCTACACAATTTGGCAACTGGTAAGTTGATTGACTTACCTTGTGGGTGTGCCAGACTTGTGGATGGTGCTGGAGGGCTGCCTATGTCAGATGCACATAGTACATGCCCTATACATGGTTGAGCACAGGTGGTGTCATGTTTGGCATCCCTTTTACTGTATATGCGAGTCGGAGAGTGGTGTCATTCCCTGGGACCTTAGTGTGTCAGTGCATGTGCTATGCGTTGCCTCTTTGCCAAGGCCAGGGCTTACTGGGCATGCCTCCTTCTGCCTACTGGGGCAGGCTCAGGTTCTTCCTCCTCCAGGTCACTCTGTGCCTGTGCAGGCCTTGGCATTGGTGAGGGGCTGTGTGGCCCTGCCCCATGCTGTTCCTGCTGCAGCTGTTTCCGCAGGATCATATTGTGTAGCACAGTACATACCATAACAATTTGGGTACATGTAGCTGGTAAATACTGCAAGCCTCCACCAGATGTGTCCAGACACCGGAACTGTGACCTGAGCATCCCAAACACACACTCTATTATATGTATGGCCTGTGTGTGTGCCTCATTATGGCATTGTTATTCAGGTGTGTGTGCATTTCTGATGGGTGTCATCAGCCACGACTCCAGTGTATACCCAGCATCCCCCACTAGGTGACCGTAGGTGATGTCCCCATTGGCAAATCTCTGGTACAGCTGTGTCAGATGCCATATGTGGGAATCGTCATAGCTTCCAGGGTAGCCAACACACACATTCATTATAATGCCCTGGACATCACATACGACCTGGCAGTTGATGGAGAGGATGCCCTGCAGTTGATGTAGGCCTTATCCTGCTCACCGGGTGGTGCTTTGATGCATATGTGCATGCAATCTATAGCACCCACTACCCCAGGGTATTATGCTATTTGGTGGAAGAGAAGCATATTAATGGTCAACACCTCACGAGTGTTGAGGAAATATACATGCTCACTGGCATGTGATGACATGGAATACAGGAACTGGTGGAATACTCTGGATGCTGATGCCTGTGAGATCCCCCATGATATCCCCAGTTGTGCTTTGGGAGGTACCTGTGGCTAGTATACCTAGGCCTACACATACCTTGGTATCCACTGGGATGGGCTCCCCTCGGTCAATTTGGTGTGTCAGGTGTGGCCGGCACAGCTCAACTACTTGCTGTAGGAGGTCTCTGTCCACTCTATAGTGCTCCACTATCTCCAGCTCATGTAGCCCCTGGTAGGTTACCCTATGTCTGTACAGTTTTCTCCGTCTCCTCACTGTGGGTTGTTTGGCAGCATCCACATCCTCACCACCCTCAGCCTTTTGCACATGTTGTTCTATGTTGCCTGCTGCAGCCCTTCTCATTTTGTAGGTTTGTTTATTAAAATTTCCCCGCATGTATACACTGGTGGTGTAGAGTGTGGGAAATACCAGTGGGGAAGGTGTTTGCTTAGTTTATAGTGGTGTTCTGGGCTGGGCTGCTGCCTGTATAATTGGCTGCTTTTGATACATTTCACCTGCCAGATAAGCTAGTTCTCCTTGATCACCTTCCTTCTGCTGTTTTCCCTTCCCATTGCCCTTCTGTTTGAGCCCAGGGCCACGCCGCACAAACAAAGTACTCAGATGTGCACACCACTGCTGTTTCCTGGTTTAACTTCTTTTTTCTTCCTGTAAGACATGGGCTTCATTTGTTTAAGTGTCATCAGCCACGACTTTGTAAAGAGTGCTAGGCAGGTTTAGACACACCCCCTAGCTTTGTTGTGCTAAGCTGGGAGCATACCCGAGCCACAGGGCTCCAATCCGCTTACAGTATGCCTGACACTCCCACCCATGATGTCATCTACCTCCTAGTCTTGCACTCAGCTATTCATAATCTTACACTGTTGGGACCTGCCTCACATGCTGGGGAAAACTGGGATTCACTATCCTTCCCCTCATTTGCATAGGATTGCCTGCTAATGCATAGTTACATGTGTCACACTGTGCCTCCCCCCTTAGCAACCACTATTCACTGGCCAGGTTGTCTTTTGCCTGCCATTGACTTGCATGGCAAAATACTGATTTTAGTTAGACTGCTTGTTTTAGGTTTATTTTCTTATTTTCCCACTGATCCCGTTTGCGTGCTGTTGCCCTATGCTTAAACAGCTGTGATCGGCGGAACTACTATAAAAGCTCTATTTTTTTACTTTTTGTATTGTTTGCAATGCCAATGGCCTTATACTTGGCCATTGGCATGCTTCCTCCATGATATGCAGCCTTTATTTGGAGCTGTCATGTCTCCGTTTTGGATTTTGCAGACCCGTACTCGGTTACTAACCGAGTACATTTCTGCAGGTTACGCTAGTCCTGCACAGCCTAATTCCAGCTTCCTGGATAGCGGATTTACCTCATTTGCATGGTTTTCACATACAAATGGGGTAATTTGTATACAGGGGCTGGGAACGTGCAGGACTAATGCAAGAGTGCTTGTGCAAGTCAAATGAGCACATACGTGGATCGCTCGGCCGCCATATTGCCAACATTACCTCTTACACTAATCATGCATGCCGTGCAAGCTTTTGAGAATCCAGGGGTATATGTTTTGTGTTAATATGGATTTGAGCAAAGTTTATATGGTTGTTAATCAGAATCTATGATAACTCTAGTTCAGTACTGGTAGGTTATTGTTCAGGAGAGCTATTCTGATGTGTAATGGTATTTGAAAAAGCTAAGTCTGGTTTGAGTTGGTTTAATGGTAAGTGGTATCATATGTAATTTAGTGAAAGAGACAGTGTCAGCTGAGATAGGAATATCATCAATGGATAGTCATGTTGATAATTTCAAGACAGCGGTGAAACAAGTGAAGTCTAAAAGTTAGGTTGTAAGATAATTAGAGCACCTGTTCAGACCAATAACTTTACAGATTAGTCTTGGGAAAAGTAATGACTTTTGTGAAATTTTTAACTCAATCAGGATATATTTCTACAGGAAGGATTTTGAGGTTTTGGTGAGTGTGGTTTGAGGATACTGAGATAGTGATAGATATAATTCAGATTCCAGCAAGTAGGGCTTCATCTGAGGGCGCATACATGGGAAGATCCCTGTCAAGGTAGGGCTTCATCTGGGGGCTCATACATGGGAAGATCCCTGTCAAGAATGAAAGGAATACAAGCAAAGTGAACATAGATTACATTTACTAGTAGAATGTTGCGAGGAAGAATCTTTTCTTAAAGAGATTTTGGGATACATGAAAACTCGATGTATGATGCAACATTTAAAAGAATTAAATTCTTTGACAACTTCTTGGCACTTTCCAATATACGGTATGCACTTTCTGAATCCCTAGATGCAAAGCAAGAAGGCAGCATAGATGAGGTAATTATGTTATGTTGCATTAAGTTCAGAGGGCCAAAGATAAGTACTAGGCTAGCTGCCATTGTGGGCTGTTTTAAACCTATTCCATTTCTCTATATGTGTGTGAAGTAACATATACTGCTTGCATTAGATTGGCCTTACCATCCCGTGATCAGTAATTATATATTACCCCTAGTGAGAATAAGTCAGATCAATATAATTAAATACTTGAGGGGGAGCATGCATGGGATAAAGCATTTAAGAGCTGTGTCTGTCCATCAGTGGTACAGGGAACAGTCCCGGGGTGAATTTTTTATTATCCATCCATAGATCCAAGTTGCACTGAATAAGGACAGGTATGAGCTTTGCTTAACATGGATGAGAATTCTGTGACATACACCTGTCTCCTGAAACCATTCTGTTGATGTGATAAAAGTTTAGAACACTAGACCAAGAATTATTAATGCCATTTGACTTGCTGACATACAGTAGGTTTATCAGTATTTTGGAAGTTTTGCATGCCAGGCACAGGCCACCTCTTAGAAGTCTGTAGGATTGCAAGAATAATGACAGATCTTTGAGGTGGTCCATGTAGAACATATTGTTTAGGTATCACTGTGTGTATTCAATTTGTTCATGTGTCTGAACAGATTCATATCAAAGGAGGCATCATACTCAATGACTGGCCTAATGAGAGCTGAGTAAAGGGGGGCAATGACATCCCTAGATCTATACTCAGTCCCTTTGTTTATAAGCTGCACAATATAGAAGAAGTGTCTTACAACAATGGACACGTTGGTCAAAAGTTAGTTTGCTGTTCACATAAATTCCCAAAGCCCAAATAACTGGGTCAGCTCTTAGGGGTGTATTGCTAATGTGGTAGTTGCCCAGGGTAGATGACTTCCCAAAAGATACAATAATGCATTTTTGGCATTCAGTTTCAGTACATGATTTTGGCATCAGTTATTTATTTGGTAGATGCAGACAGATTGCAGTTTTATGTTTTTTTTAAATAATAAAGGGATATGGAAAAACTGTTTCAAGAAACAAAAATGCATTTTTAATCTATACTACAGTAATGTGCATGCCTTGTTTATTTTGATGTTTTAAGTTTGCTATATTGTTTATGAATATTATGAATATCTGTCACTTGAATTTGCTTTTTTTAAATTTCATTTCAGTCTATTCACAATGTTTAATGAACTGAGAAAAACATATCATTTTGATAAATGACATAAAATCTCTTACATCACAAGAGCTATCAACAAGTAAGGTAGATGGGACTCCGTTTAATGCTGCATCCAAATAAAAACAAGTCAAGTGTGCATCACATCTTTCCCATGCTGCCCTCCATTGTCAGTAGTGAAAAAGTGAATAACACATTTGCGGGGGAGTCTACAGCCTTCTGATACCCAAGTAAGAATGGAATTTACTCTAAAGATTATGTTGCTAAACTAACACATAGTGATATATGAAATTCTTTGTACACAGCTTCTGTTCTCCCTGGACACATTATTTCATATGTGGTTTCACCTATAGGTTCATAGGTAGGTACTAGGCTATCTGCCTGAAGGCATTTATAAGCCTAGCCAGAATGTGTTGGCTTTCGCCACCCCCTTTAGATTAGTTCCCTGTGCCACTGTCCAGCAGAGCCACTGAAGTGATCCCCGAGGTAAGCTTTCTGTTTCCCATCCACTCGTCAAGGTTCCTCTTGAAGAATGTTAGCAAGGAGCTCTGCCTAATGTACATTGGAATCTTGTTCCAAAGCATGGGAAGTCTCTGTGACAGGAATCTATTCCTCCAGCACATCCTATTTATTGTTGGGGTGTGGTTTAGATCCCTAGAGCGTGTGGCTCGAGGGGATAAGCTTTTCTTTAGGTGGAGCATGTCCATCAGTTCTGGGATGGACACGGCCTGGTATGTCAGGCAGAGATCACCTCTGAGTAGGCGGTATGCAACCGAGTACAGCTGGAGTTTCTTCAGTCAAGCTGCATAGGGCATCTGTTTGAGGCCAGTGATCCTCTTGGTGAGGTACTTCTGTGGTCTTTCCAGCTGTTGCAGGTGTCTTGTAAGATACATCCCAAATGGGGCATTGTACTCTATGATGGGTCTGATGAGCGATGAGTAGAGGGGCACAATGACCTCTTTTGATCTGGATGTGAACCCTTTTGTGATAAGGTAGGCCACATAGAAGGATTTTCTAACCACTTTGGCAATGTGATTATCAAAGGAGAGTTTACTCTCTACTTGGGTCCCCAGATCCCTTATTACATCTTCCATATTTAGGGGACTACCACCTATGTGGTAGTTTGTAGGTACTTTGCTTTTTCCAAAGGGGATGACTATGCAATTTTTGGCATTTTGCTTGAGGCCATGATTTTGACACCAGGTATCCGTCTCAGTGAGACCCTTTTGGAGGATGTCTGTGTCATCTGGAGAGTCAATTATAGCCCCTAGTTTGCAGTTGTCTGCTTACTTGGTCAGCCATAGTCCTCCTGTGCTTGCCTGTACCTCTGAGAAGTATATGCCGAACAGTAGGGGTCCTAGGACTGAGCCCTGGGGAACGCCACTTGTAACCGGTTTAGAGTCCGACCTAGCTCCCCCAACTCTTATCATGTGGGTTCTATCCATGAGCCAGTTGGCAACCCATCTTGTGACATAGGGGTTTATATTCAAGCTGGTGAGCTTGTCTATAATGCCAGAATGGGGAATGGTGTCAAAGGTCTTTGCAAGGTCTAGGTAGGCTGTGTGTACAACCTTTTCCTTGTCTATAGCCTTGGTAACTGTCTCAAAGAAGTCCACCAGGTTTAGGAGGCATGATCTGCCCTTAACAAAGCTGAACTGGGTAGGGTCCAGTGTTTGGAGGTTCCCAATGTCTCTGTTAATGAGTTCCATGATGATGCGCTCCATAGCCTTGCAGACCAAACTAGTCAGGCTTATAGGACGATAGTTCTGGGGGTCTATTGTGGCTTCACCTTTGTGGAGCAGAATAACCATTGCTGCGCACCACTCTATGGGTAGGTAACTTGTGGAGAGGCTGAGTTTGAACAGTGTGTTTAGGTGAGGGGTTAGTTCATCTTTGAGCTCATGTAGGACACAACCTAGGACACCATCCAGTCCCATTGATGCTGTGTTTTTGGCTTTGGAGAGGACTGTTTTAACCTGAGTGTCTGTGATTTCAGGAACTTGACATTCTTCTGGTATGGTTATGGGCCATTTTGGCAGTGAGAGGGGGGGAGAAGTTTGCACTGAACCTGTCTGCCAGGATGTTAGCAATATTGGTCAGTTCAGTGTATTTTGTACTATTCTGCACTAACTCCGAGCAGATCTGAGCATTGCCACTTAGATTCTTGACAGCTAAAGAATGCCTAGTTGTTATCTTTGGAATCCTTGGCAATTTTTCTTTCAAAACTCGCTTTGGATGATTTTATGAGGGATCGTAGTTTCTTGCTGATACTGATCCGGGATGTCTTCCCTTCTTGGGATTTTACTCTTTTCTGTACTAGTTTCCTCTTTCTATTGTATAGCTTGTTTATGGCAGGAGTCCACCAGACTGGTTTCCTTTTCTTGGAGAAGTGAGTCTTGGTTTTGCCTGGGATAGCATGATCCATGCATTCTTGTAGGTGCCCGTAGAATGCATTAGTAAAGGATTTTGCAGCTTGGACAATGTTATCCTTTAGCATGGGAGCTTTGAAACTTTCCACCTCAGTCTTAAGTAACGTGAAGTTTGCTTTTGAAAGGTTTTTCATGGTGGTTTCCTTTCCGGGGGGTCAGGGCGGAATGTGGATATCCAAAGTGATTTGTTTATGGTCAGATCTAACCAGCGAGGGGTTGATCTCCAGTGTGGAGCACTGGTCGCCCATGTTGGTGATGACCAGGTCCAATATGTTGCCACCTCTGGTGGGAGTGTTGAGCAGTTGATCCAGGATGTTTGAGTTTATAAATTCTAGGAAATGTTGGGCAAGGGAGTTAGTACTTGAGTAGTTCTCCCACTTAATGTTTGGGTAATTGAAATCACCCAATATTAGGGTGTTTGGTAGGACCTTTATATTTCCCAGTGTTTCCAGAAATGCGGAATGGGGTTCCTGGGACATGGTGGGTGATCTGTAGCAAGCTACAATTTGAATTGCAGTTTTGCCCATTGTCAGTTGCATGTGGATGATCTCTGAAGCATCGTGATGTGCCACTAACCTGGAGGTATGTGTATCCTTGATGAATATGGATCCGCCCCTATCTTTTGTATTTCGGTCCGGGTTCTGTGCCTGAAATATATGGTATGAGTTGCAGCCTGGTAGTGCTGGGGTGCTCTCTGGAGCCTTAAACCAGGTTTCTGTTACTGCACATATATCGATTTTCTCCATACTGAGGAGAGCCCCGAGTGTGTTCATTTTGAGGTTTAGACTTCTGGCATTGAGTAGCATTACCCTCAGTTTTTTGTTACTTGTTCTATTTATGGCGGTGGGTTTGTCTTTTTAGCCTTGCCTAAAAAAGGCACTATGGGGGTAGCAAGAGCCTTGGCCAGTATTCAAAAGCCTAAGGGTGACAGGTGAAAGCCGTCTCTAGTGAAGCAGTGTGGCTTGTCAAGCATGTCATCCCAGGTGGACAGACACTGGATCCCCTTTGAATGACACCAGAAACTTAGCCAATTGTTGAAATTGATATTTTTTTCTTTATACTGTGGTATCATTCTTGGTGAGGGC
The DNA here is from genome assembly GCF_019279795.1 of Protopterus annectens. Classification (NCBI taxonomy): domain Eukaryota; kingdom Metazoa; phylum Chordata; order Ceratodontiformes; family Protopteridae; genus Protopterus; species Protopterus annectens. The sequence continues at coordinate 509,155,216 of NC_056726.1, read as the reverse complement.
AGGATGCTACTCAGGGTCAGGGTCATACCAGCCTGGGTTACAAGGTCAGAGAGCTCTTCCATGTCTCTTTTCATGTAGTCCAGGGAGGTAAAGTTCAGGTCATTCACACCAACATGGACAATGACAGAGTCATATTTGTACTTGTTCTGGAGTGACCTGAGTGCTTGTGTTATGTGGTGGATCTTGGCACCCGACAGACAGCTAACAGTAACCTTCTCCTTATTCAGTCTAGTGAGTAGGACATCAGTGTGCCTGACTGTAGAGTCATCTATTACTAGTATGTTGGGTATGTTATTTTGCCTTAAGGGCTGTGATTGCATGGCACACTGGTTTTGTAAAGTATCTGTTTCATGATTTATGTTGGGGGGTGGAGGTTGCTTGGATGTCTGCTTTGGAGATCTCTGTTGCTTTTGCAGATTTTTATTTAGAGCCTCCGAGTATGTTTTCATGTATTTATGTGTGTTTTTTGTCAGTGCTTGTTTAATGAGTCTATGTGAAACTGGTGGTGTGATGCAAGTATTTCCCTTCTCCTCTTGACTGTGATCCAGACTTGGGTTGAGAGAGCTTACCCTCCAGTTTGGCTGTATAATTTCATCTCTCACATGTATTAGTGTTTGGTGGTAGGAGGAGAGGGTTGTCTGTGTACGTGAGGCAGTTGTAACATTGCCTCAAAATGCCCAGATTCACCAGTTGGACTGAAGAGTATGCCTGAAACTGCCCTTTGGACATGCCTGGATAGGTACAGTGAACTGTTTTACTGAATGGCTGGTAAGGTTGAATAGAGAGCCTTGTCCTTCTGTACAGTATAGGAGGGTCTAGTGCTAGGGTTTATAAGTGCTTGCTATGAGTTTTGAGCAAGTGTAGGGCTGGGAAATGAATGGCTTGAGTGCTTAAGTTGAAAGTTTGTCTAGTTCCAACGGAAAAATTGAAGAGGAGACTTTGTGGAGCTGGGAATAGTTATATCCTAGCTAACTGGCGCTGCCTGGCATGTAAAACCGGGCAAATGCTGTATTTATAGCAGGGAAATGAAAGAGATAGAAATTATCCCAAAATGGCCAATAAACTACTAATTTCTGGGCTGAAACCACTCCTCCAGGGACAGATAGGCTGCTCAAAGCTCCCCTCTCTTACAGGTGAACGGAGAAACTTCTTTCTGTCCGAGTAAGGTATGGGCAACACATAGATTTGTAACACAGCCCTGAATTCAGCACTTAACCTGAAAACTGGACTATACTAGCTTAGAAAGGCGGGAAACAAGTATATATATATTTTTTTTCAGAAAATAAAGCAGATACAATAAAAAAAACTCTTTAAATGCACAGAAAAGGATACTTACTGTTATATATCTCAGATCAGAGTTGTAGTCAATGTCCCTAGTAATAAAGTAGGAAGAAACACAAATACAGTAAAAGCAGATGAATAGAATGCAATTTTTTTCTTTATATGTAATATATAAAACAATAGAAAACGAACAACTGATTTAAACAAGTTACCCAATTAACCAGAAAAAAGCTCAAAACTGAGCCCTGCTCCAGCAGTCTTCAATCAGACAAGTTCTAACTGCACACTCCTGCTGCTAGGGTGCAGGGGAAACTTCTCCAAAAAAAGATGTCCTGGGTTAGTGCTCAAGTTATACAAACAAAGCTAGATTCAGCAAGCCTGAATCTAGTCTATGCTGCAGCAACAAGGCACACCAATTTCAGAAAGAAACAGTTCAAGTAAGCAGATACAATAAGCCTGTGACCAGAAATTCCCAGCTCAGAAAGGTAGAATCCAGCCTCCCACAAGACTGCAGACCACACCTTCTTAATGTAAAAAAATGGCCCAAAGCCCAAGTGCTTAAACCAGAACTAATACATTTTAGAACAGACACTAAGCCTTCAATCAGCAACTCCCAACTCAGAAGGTTGTAAGCTTCCTGTCCTGCCACAACAGTGCAGACCACAAACTTTCCTAATGTGAAACAACTGGTCTAAAGCCCAAGTGCGTAATCCAAAGGCTTAGAATAACAGTTACAATTTAATCGGCTACTAACAAGCAGTAATAAATGCAGCAGAATAAATGCTATTAAGTACTTTTAAGAACAGGCAGCAAGAGCAAAATAAGTAATAAAGTAGGAAGAAACACAAACACAGTAAACAGTTTTCAGGTTAAAGTGCAAAAACATTTTTTTTTCTCTCCATATTAGGTAGAATGAGCTAAAGACACTAGACTGGGACGAGTGTCACAGATCAAATATACAGTAGGGGCGGGCAATTGCAAAGCCACCAAGTATAAAAAGAAAACATCAATAGGGAGGGCAGGGTGGGGGGGATCAACTCAGAAAAATAAAACTTTCAACACAGATCAGAAGCCAAAATCAACTCAGAAAAATAACACTTTCAACACAGATCAGAAGCCAGCAAATATTATAGATCTAAATCAATCAAGCAAAAGCAATTAGGATACTGTAGAACTTTGGAAAGAAGTGTCAAAAATATACTTAGTTTATATTTTGAGTTGTTTTAGTAGCACTCTCAGCCAGAACTCAATTAGATTCAAGCAATTAATGCAGAGGTAACAAACAGGGAATCTTAATTATACTAGCAAGCCTTGAGACAATCACATAAAAAACACAAGTTGTTTGGCCAGTATTTAACAGAACAGGATTAAGGGTGGGGGAAAAATAGCACTTTCCACTCAGAAAAATAACACTTTCAACACAGATCAGAAGCCAGCAAATATTATAGATCTAAATGAATCAAGCAAAAGCAATTAGGATATGATACACACAATGGAACTGTTACATAGTTTCTTCTACTTATACTATTGGTCTTTCTATCTTCTGTGTATAATATCTGACTGTCTGCTGACACCATTCAGCAGGCACTCTAAATAACTGTGGATACATTATATAGTTAGCTTTAGTTGTTCAGATGTAACTATTCTTAACTTCCTCAATCCTTGAGGGCTAGTGCCCCCAACACCCCTACATATGTTTAAGCCTTTGAATGACACATTACACTGAGGTCCCATCTACCTGAGGGAAGTGGTAGCTTGGGTGGATGTGAAAGATTCCATGGCACTTATCACAAAGAGCTGGGGAATTTTATTATCAAAAACAACAAAAGCAAATCACAAAATAGCAAACAATAAAACAAATCACAAAATGGTAAATAGCCAACAAAATTACAGTATCAGTAATAAATGAGATACAGCATTCTCATATAAAAGTCAGACAAATCCAGTCTAAGAAACAGGAAAAAGGAAAACAGAAAGTATTTACCCACCTAATCCTTCAACCATAATCAATGCCTAATCTTCTTAATAACATCCTGTCTGTCACATAATTTGTTTAAAACGTATCCACAGTTTTACCCTTTCAAACAAACCAAATAATAGTTATCCATTTCTTGTCAATATATCAAACTGAACAGATGGAAAAGTATAATTTAATCTGAATCTAATGCTTCCCATAGTAATGTTGGAAAAGAAGGGTAGGTCATAGACCATAGTCACCATAAGCCACACCCAGTAACCCTATGACAATCTAGAAAAGCATGCTGCATAGTCTCTTCTACCTTACAGAGATGACAAAATTACAAAATTATTCATCGATACCCTCATATTTCATTTCGCTTTTAAAATGTAATTTGAAAATAAACATCCTCTACAAGAAATCTGACCATTCCGTCACACAAAAAAATCATTTAAGTCTCATTCTCAATGCTTGTCATTCAGATAAGGAAACATTATGCTAAGGATCCACAAAGTAATAATCATGTAACACTCACAAATGCCATAATTCCCTATTATAAGGTAAAGAAGTCAAAGAAGTCTTACGTTAATTTAACACCATTAGAATGTTCATCAGAATCATTATTATACTGCGTATGCTTACTTTTCCTAGAGGAACTCCACAATCAAAGAAGGCAACATATTTTTTGCTATATAATATACCTAAATAAGATAGATGAAATTCAAAGGAAAAATATTATGCCCAACATTACTTCAAAGAACATAAATGTAACGATGGATTAAGAGGACCTAAACTCTCATTTTCTTTTTTATTATACAGTATATCCCCTTTTAACCAGATTAATCTTGACACTCCAATAAACTGAAAAACAACAGAAACTAATTTAGCATCTTTAAATGCAGGAAATGTATATGTACCACCAAAATAAGACATTTTACCTATCAAGATGGAGCTAAGCAAATACACTTTCTTATGATAACTTAATGGTCAACCAAAAATAACACAATGCAGTTATAGAAGTCAGTAAACTATTTTAGTACTGTAACACATAATATTTTGTGCCAAAGCTAATACCCAAAATATCTATGCCTTCAGAATGAAAGGCAATACAAGTCAGAGTTGAAACAGAAACCAATCCCATGCATTTATTACAATTCAAGGGAAATGCAAAACCCTAAAATCTTATTCACATAACAAACATTTGAGCTGAAAACATCAGCAGTAGCAACCAGGATCAAATCATCTGTATAAGATATCATTGAAGGAAAAAATATTCCATTACAGATTTCCCAAGGAACAAAACTAGGGTCATTCAAACAAGTAGATATGCTAGCTTTCGTTAACAGAGAAACATGACCCCATTAGAGGGGCATCCTTGTTTAAACCCTCTTTTAGCAATCATAGGATGACTAAAATACTCAAGCAATATTTTCAGTGAACTAAAATAAACAGATTTAAATAAAGAAACAGTATTAAGACCCAAACTATATGCATGAAGGATATTCCAAGCTTGAGCATGAGAGATGTTATCAAAGGCTTTCTCTGTATCACAAGACAGTAGATATCCCTTAGAGTTGCCATTAACAACAGTACCCATGACTTATTTCAAAATTAACAAGTCTTGAATGTTACACTCCTGTGTACCATAAACATCAGGAACAAAAACATGTAACAAACATCCAGGAAATCTGCATTGTACAATACTTATGAGAATATGATAGTCAAAATTGCAAATTGTTAAAGGCCTCCTGTTAGTAAGCAAAGATTTCTCACCTTTCCCCTGTCCAAAAAAAACTTAAAAATACCTTCAGCCACTATTAGGATTGGGAATATTAAATTACAGCCACTCATTCAATGCCATTAAGACTTTTGAAAGGTAGTCTTATGTTTGTAAAATGAATACCTAAGTCCATCAGGACCTGGTGAACTAGAAGAATTCACTTTATAAAGGGCAGCATCCAACTTTTGCAAGGAAATAACAGCATTTTTATACCACTGTTACTCTGCAGTAAAGGATTTCACTACCCGAGAAAAAGAAGGAAGCTCAATCTACATACCTGATTGAGAACTGACAAAGGAATGGGAGTACTGCAGAATATCATAACTGGAAGCATACAGTATACCATCATCACTGCATAAATGTGTCAGAAGACATTTGCCATAGAAATAAGATTTACCCAAAAATGGAAACACGTGTTCCTTTCTTCCTTGACTAACATAGGCTTGTCATTGTAACAAACAATTCTATCATAATTAGCTGAATAGATATCCCTTTCAGCAGTCAAATAACTGGCATAATTAGCATTTAAAGAAACATGAAAAGCACCAGTCAAAGTTCTATATTTAATTTTGGTCACCCCCCCAAAAAAAAAATCCCATAAAGATAATCAGCTCTGTACTTTTACTTAAAAGCTATCTACCAGTCCTCCCAAAAGTCATAAAAATACTTTTCAATCGAATACTCAATCCACAACTATGCAACAGACACTTAAAAATTAACATCATCCAACACTAGTCCAACTACTCTGTTAAAATCATTGGAGAAGAATGACTAAACTGAGACCAAATAGCTAAATGATAAGAAAAGTCAATCAACGATACAGTTCCCTGTAGTAGCCTTCAAAACAGTCTTAGAAAAAAAGAAAGCAATCACTATCAGTTTTAAATCTATCCCTCTGATAAATATAGCCGACAGAAGAATCAACTACCAAATTATCAGTTCCCAAAGTGAAGTATTTTCCTCACATCTGCAGAGTTAGAAGATAGACTCCACAGGTCATTATTAAAATCCCCTGCTACAACTATATCAGATGTAACTAGTACAAACTTATTTAAAAGACAAAATGAGGCTTGCTTATCTGAAACATGTGTAGGGACATACCATACAAGGAGTCTATAAACAGTCAAAACATCCAAGAAAGCTATTTTCAGATCCTTGAAAAGAGTAACAATGCCAGATAAAATAGCAAAGCCCAAGAACCTACTAATAGGCCAACTCCATAATATTTCCCCACATGAAGACGTTGAGAAGCAGGAAAATGTCTGACATCTAATAAGGCAATAACATCAACACAAACATGCTTACACCATCCAAAACCACATCTAAAATAACAGATAACAGTATTTACAAGAAGAAAATGATCCCTTCATTTTTTATTATGGTCAGCAGCCTTGAATATTTTTTCTTTTAATTTACGCTTCCTTTGTTTAACATAAACTGCAATGGACGCTTAACATGAGTATCCTCAGCTGCAACACTTTTCTTCACCATATCACTATTGCCATCAAAAGAATCAGTAATAAAAGTATTGTCTAAACCCTCAGTACTACCAGACTTACTATCAATGAGAGGGCCATCAGGAGGTACAATACAAAATTTCACAGGAGATTCCTGAGAAAGTCCAGTAACAGAAACATTACTGGAAGTAGATTCAGCTATTTGTTTCAAAACATCATTAATAGAAGAAGGACCATCCATCCTGGCATGCCCAATAGTATTGCATTTCTAGCAATGTAAAACACAAGAAGTAGAAGAACGTCCAAGTTCATCACGATTAGTACAGTGTCTTTTAGGACAGGCATTAAGAAGATGTCAAAAATCCCCACAAAGAAAACAAAACTTTGGACATCCCATATACTTAATGGTATACTTACCACCATTTAAAGTCACTGCATGAGATAAATGGACAGGCATTAAGAAGATGTCAAAAATCCCCACAAAGAAAACAAGACTTTGGATATCCTATATACTTAATGGCATACTTACCACAATTTAAAGTCACTGCACTAGATAAATGTACTATTTTTATTACTGCCAACTTTTAAAGCCACTCAAAAAGTCTAATCTCCAGTCCACAATTTCCTGTCATCCAAAGCAGGTTGAACCGAAGACAATGAACAGAAAATAAGAAATGTCATGCTCTCCTATCTCCAAAGAGAGGAACCATGTAGTCACTTTATATTTAGTCTTAAAATTCCTTGATAATACATGATAAGAGTTCTAAGGAAAAAGTGTTTTTTTAGATGCAAATGATTATGAAAGGAGTAAGCAACAGCAATGGTCTCATGAGTTAGATTAGCAAAACATTCAGGCCCTAATTCAATAAAGGCCAAACCATCCTTAATAGTGAGATCCAAAGGCATCACAACATTGTCTCACAAATTATATCAATCAGTAACAGTAGAATCCAACTTGTAAATATATAAAATGGGACATTTTAACCCAACAAGAGGTTAACTAACCATTTTACCACCAAGAATGGAAGCTGCAACTTCAGCGTAAGATTTCAGAGAAACCACAGCATCATCAGTAGGCTTTTCCTTCCCAGGGGAATAAACCATCAGTGAAGATAATCCAACTCTCTGCAGCAACAAACATTCTGAACAACACAGGAAGCAAAAAAGAATCACACTTTCCCATAGCAAAACCCCAGGAAAGTGCAGAGGCATACGAATGTTCTGCTTCAGGAAACAGCTTAACCAAAACAGTGTTGTCAAAACCATCTTCAGCTACAGTTGTAATCTGAATCATCAAAGTAGCAGAAGCATTCACTGACTTCTAAAGGTCTGCTGAAGGAAAATCAAAAGTATTAAGCACAGTCATCACTCTTTAGAACTACAAGACACTTCTGTGCTGGAAATGAGGTTGAAAAGACTAGTGGTGCTTTATTAATTTTTACAGTCATATTCTTACATAGCAAAAAATCATTTCTTTACACTCTCATTTTTTACATTCATACTAGAAATTATTTACACACTATCAACATAAAATAACTAAACAATTCTGTTTTCTTCATTCTTTTCTTCTTTAATATTTTCCTACCCCACCCCCCCTCTCTCACACACACACACACACACACACACACACACACACACACACACACACACACACACGCACACACACACAAGCACGTTTTCTTCCACAACTGTCTTCTTATTTTGGCTAATACATAATTTGTCCCACATTCTTGTTGTATAAGAAATTCTCATATCTTCTTACCACAGCACCAATATTGTCACAAAAGTACTTTATTCCATTTATCAGCATCACATTTCTTTCACATACATGCTTCCATGTATCATATTGATAATAATACATTTAAAACCATCCTGTTTATATTCATTTTTAAACTTTTCCCAGAATTCTTTATTTTTTTGAAATAAAAAAAAACAGTGGTTTGTTACGTCTTACCTCCCTCATTTCATACATGCATGTCTGCACTACTCATTCATTACTAAATACAAATGCATACATAATCATTTGGGCATCCCTGCTGTATTCCTCTCTTAATACTTATTGTTTGCATCCAACCATTTATCAGAACCTGTAACCATGACTTTTCATAACATTTATTACACTAATATTTTTTTTTCCTAATACCATATGCCTGTAACATCTACCACATTGCTACAGGGCTCACTTTATCAAAAGCTTTAGCTACATCACATACTATCAGTCTTATTTCTTAATTTTCTTTCAGTAGCATCTCTTCTACTTCTTTCAATATAATTAACACTTACCTTTCTTCCTTTTATGCCATAGATCCCTTCTCCTGCTACATCATCCAGTACTTTCTTTCATCCTTTTTTGTAGTATTTTCATAAACATTTTATAGTCAGTATTCTGAAATGTTATAGGCCATTGATTTTTATATCTTTCTTTCATCCAGTTTCCATATAAATGTTATCACACCATCACATTTGTCTTCTTCCATTATACCTTCTTTCATCCATTCATTTAATATTAAAAAAATATCTTTCATCCTTATTCATTACCTAATAATACTCATAGTTTATGGTACCCAATTCTAGTGCTGATTTATTCTTTTCTTCTTTTATCATCTTCTCTAGTTCTTGAATTTGTAGAATTTTCTAAAAAAAAAAAAAAAACTATACTTTTTTTAGATTTTTTTCACTTTCAGTTCTTCTTCCCCATCCATTTCCTCCTTTTCACACATTTTCTCTATAAAATTCTCTTTGAAATCCTTAATATTTCTTTCTTTATTTTATTCTGTTGACATTTGATTAACAGGAAAGTTGACTGGGTAGGTGTCCATTTTCAAAGGAGGCCCAGGGAGAAAATCTGCTAAGTATTACACAAACATTTGAACAATTATAAATTTACAGTCATCAAAAATAATAAAAAATCTAGAGTTTAAATAATTATATCAAATGAGACTTAGCATAAAAACATTAGTTAAGAACAGATACATCTTATATGACAATGATTTAATATTTAGAGAAATGTAGCCATTTCAGGGAAATTAAAGGTAAGTTAGTATAACACAACCAGGCGCTGAATTATGAAGTAGAAGAAAAAAAAAACAGGAGAATAACTCATTTATATAGACAGTCAGAATAGAGAAGATAATTGAATTGAGGAAGTGAGTGAAGAAGGAAAGAGGTGTAAGGTATGAATAGATATGAACTTGTTCCTATTTAAGGATATAGCTTATCCTGGGGTTGAGGAAGAACAGAGCCAGACTTTGGCTATGAAGTCTTTCAGAATAGTTTTAAAGGACTGGAGGGATACAGGAGTTCCAGGCCTTAGTAACAAGGTATGAGCACAGACCATGCCCAACAGCCCTGACAGGTTTGTGGACAAAAAGGTGTTTTTGGTCATTGGATCGAAATGGCCAAGTAGGAACATAGTTGTGTAGAATAGTATTTACTGCTGGACAAGCAGATGAATGCTGGATAATTTTATAGGTGGTAAGGAACTGTGTATAGGTTAGTTGAGGGGGTAATTCTAACCAATGTATGCTTTTTAATGTTATATAGGGATGGGTTCAGAAAGGGGTATTTGCTGCAAATTTAGCCACTTTATTATAGCATTTCTCAGGTTTTCATTGTTTTGATGCCTGGAGGTTAATAATGATGGGAGAGGAGGAGATATGTAGTGGTGAGTGTAGTTTTAGTTGCATTGGTGAAAACGTTTTTAGCTGTATAAAGCATCCCAAGCTTTTGGTGAGATTTTTTTAATGAAATTTGATATATGCAGACTGAATTTAAGATTATCATCCATTATCATCCCTAATAATTAGTTAAGAGGAGTGACTTCAATGGTTGTATTATTAAGAGAGAGGATTTTAAATTTAGTTTTTTTTCATGAGAGAGGGATTTGGGGAAAAAGATTTAGTTTTGGGGGGTGGGGTTGATCATAAGTTGTGAGTTATAAAGCCATGTTTCAGTGGCTTTTAAAGCTTCCTGAGTATTTTTTTTGGATATGTGTCATGCTGTCTGATGAGCATATGAGTGTGGAGTCTTCTGCATATTGTATTATAGAGGCCTGTCGTGTGAATGTGTGGAGGGTGCTGTTGAGAATGTTAAAGAAGAAGGGGCCAAGAATAGAGCCTTGTGGTAAACTAGTGGTGACTGACAGGTATTGAAAGAAGATATAGTGCAGTTTTTACTGACTGATGCCTATTGGGTGGGCTTAGATAGACCTAGTGAGGACATGTGAAGTAGAAGTTTCAAAGACAAGTCTAGAAATAAGGAGGATACTAGTCTGTATTTTACGTCTCCTTTGCCATCTAAGATAGCATCCTTCCTTCTATCATCTTACTTATTTTCTAAATAAGGGGTAACCTTGTCTTTCAGAAAAAAAAACATTGCCTATATAACATTATTCTTACTTTTTCTCTGTTCTTTTCATACATCTGTTTTTTTTTTCTATTTCTCTTATGTTGTCACTTCCTATTTGTATCTGTTCCTTATAACTCAGTAAAATTTATTTATATTTCATCTAATTTCTTTTTATTCTTTTCTCCACTTCTAGATACAGTATATCTTTATACTCTTGCTAATACATTACCCACTACTGTGTCAAATTTTTATAAAATGATCTCATTGTCATATGCTCTTTACATGAAATATATTTCTCTATTATTATTTCTTCCCCCTTTTAAACTCTGCAGTTAATCTCTTTATCCCTTTTCTTTCTTTTAGTATTTACTTGTCTTCCATTATTTTAGCACATATTGCTCCATGATCTGAAAACTCTGTCATCTGTACTCTCCCTGTTATTTATTTTATTTCTTTAAATTAAACTATATAATCAATTTCAGTCTTAACAAATTCCCTTTTATATGTCAATTCTCTATTCTTTTCAACTTTTAAATCTCCGCATTCCATTAACATCTTAATATGCTGTATTATTTTCTTCTTTTCTTTCCTTAGGCTATAGTTCCACCATTGCTATCACTATGGATATATTTACTTGCACATTTTTTTTTAATTTCATTAAACAACTGTTTTCTCTCCATTATATTACTATATGTATATCATCATCTTCTTTTGGCTGTTCCCGTTAGGGGTTACCACAGCAGATCACCTGTTTCCATTTCTTCCTGTCCTCTGCATCTTGCTCTGTCACATCAACCACCTGCATGCCCTCTCTCACCACATCCATAAACCTTATCTTAGGCCTTCCTCATTTCCTGTTACCTGGTAGCTTCATCCTTAGCATCTTTTTCCCAATATACTCAGCATCCCTCCTCAGCACATGTTCAAACCAATGTAATCTTGCCTCTCTGGCTTTGTCTCCAAACCTTCCAACCTGGGCTGACCCGCTAATATACTTATTCCTAATCCTGTCCACCCTCATCACACTCAGTGCAAATTTTTACATCTTTAACTCTGCCACATCCAGCTCAAACTCCTGCTTTTTTGTCAATGCCACTGTCTCCAACCCATATAACATAGCTGGTATCACTACCCTCTTGTAGATCTTCCCTTTCACTCTTACAGCTATTCGTCTGTCACAAATGACTCCTGACACTTTTCTCCACCCACTCCATCCTGCCTGCACTCTCTTCTTCACCTCTCTTCCATACTCACCGTTACTCTGAACTATTGACCCCAGGTATTTAAACTCATCCACCTTCGCCACCTCTACTCCCTGCATCCTCACCATTCCTCTATCCTCCCTCTCATTCACACACATATATTCTGTCTTAGTCCTGCTGATCTTCATTCCTCTTCTCTCTAGAGCATATCTCCATCTCTCCAGGGTCTCCTCCACCTGTTCCCTACTCTCACTAAAGATCACAATGTCATCTGCAAACATCATAGTCCATGGGGACTCCTGTCTGATCTCGTCTGTCAACCTGTCCATTACCATTGCAAATAAGAAAGGGCTCAGAGCTGATCCTTGATGTAACCCCGCCTCCACCTTAAACACATCCATCACTCCCACTGCAGACCTCACCACTGTCACACTACCCTCGTACATATCTTGTACCACTCTTACATACTTCTCTGACACTCCTGACTTCCTCATACAATGCCACAACTCCTCTCTAGGCACCCTGTCATATGCTTTCTCTAAGTCTACAAAAACACAATGCAACTCCTTCTGACATTCTCTGTACTACTCCATCAACACTCTCAGAGCAAACATCGCATCTGTAGTGCTCTTTCCCAGCATGAAACCATACTGCTGTTCACTAATCATCACATCCCTTCTTAACCTATCTTCCAGTACTCTTTCCCATAATTTCATGCTGTGACTGATCAAGTTAATCCCTCTGTAGTTACTACAGCTCTGCACATCACCCTTATTCTTAAAAATCGGTACCAAAACATTTTTTCTCCATTCCTCAGGCATCCTCTCACTTTCTAAGATTTTATTAAACAATCTGGTTAAAAACTCCACTGCCATTTCACCTAAACACCTCCATGCTTCCACGGGCATGTCATCTGGGCCAACAGCCTTTCCATTCTTCATTCTCTTCATAGCTATCCTTATTTCCTCCTTGCTAATCCATTGTACTTCATGATTCACTATCCCTACATCATCCAACCTTCTCTCCCTCTCATTCTCTTCATTCGTCAATCCCGCAAAGCACTCTTTCCATCTCCTCAACACACTCTCCTCGCTTGTGAGTATGTTTCCCTCATTATCCTTTATCACCTTTATCTGCTGCACATCTTTCCTAGCTCGGTCCCTCTGTCTAGCCAATCAGTACAGGTCCTTTTCTCCCTCCTTAGTGTCCAACCTTTCATACAACTCTTCATATGCCTTATCCTTAGCCTTCACCACCTCTCTCTTTGTCATGCACCTCATCTCCTTATACTCCTGTCTACTTTCTTCATCTCTCTAACAATCCCACTTCTTCTTTGCCAACCTCTTTGCCTGTATACTCTTCTGTACTTCCTCATTCCACCACCATGTCTCCTTTTCGCCCTTCCTCTGTCCCGATGTGATACCAAGCACCTTTCTAGCTGTCTCCCTTATTAGCTCTGCTGTAGTTACCCAGTTATTTGGTAACTCTTCACTGCCATCCAGTGCCTGTCTTAACTCATCCCTGAACTCCATCTCACAATTACCTTTTTTCAATTTCCACCATTTCATCCTTGGTGCTGCCCTCACACTCCTCCTCCTCTTCTTGATCACCAACATCATTCTACAAACCACCATCCTATGCTGCCTAACTACACTTTCTCTGATCACCACTTTACAGTCTCCAATCTCCTTCAATCTGGCCCTCCTACATAAGATATAATCCACCTGTGTGTATCTTCCTCTACTCTTGTATGTCACCCTATGCTCCTCCCTCTTGTTAAAATACGTATTCACCACAGCCATGTCCATCCTTTTAGCAAAATCCACTACCATCTGACCTTCTGCATTCCTTTGTTTAACACCATACCTACCCATCACTTCCTCATCCCCTCTGTTCCCTTCACCAACATGCCCATTGAAATCTGCTCCAATCACCACTCTCTCACCCTTGGGTACAGTCATCACCACTTCATCCAATTCACTCCAAAATATTTCTTTCTCATCCATTGCACACCCAACTTGTGGAGCATATGCACTAACAACATTCATCATTACACCATCAACTTCCAGCTTCATAAACATCACTCTATCTGACACTCTTTTCACCTCCAAAACAGTCTTCGCATACTGCTCCTTCAGAATAACTCTTACGCCATTTCTCCTCCCATCCACACCATGATAAAACAATTTGAACCCACCTCCGATACACCTAGCCTTACTCGCCTTCCATCTGGTCTCTTGCACACACAATATATCAACCTTCCTTCTGTCTATCATATCAGCTAGCTCTCTCCCTATATCAGTCATACTGCCAACATTCAACGTTCCGACCCTCACTACCACAGTCCTAGCCTTTCTCCTCTCTTCCTGCCTTCAGCCATGCCTTCTGCCTCTTCTCCTCCTTCGGCCAACAGTAGCCCAATTTCTGCCAGCACCCTGTTGGCTAACAGTACTGGTGGTGGTCGTTGTTAACCCGGGCCTCGACCAATCTGGTTTATTATTCTTATATATTATGTCTCATTCTCATGTCACATATCTCCACTCTTCCAGGCACTGTTATTGTTACATCCAGAATTCATATTTCTTATTTTTTATAAGAATTCCTATTGCAGAACATGTCTCATTTCCTACTGACCAAACAATACAACTGTATACTTTTTCTTTTTTCTTCTTTGTTACATCTGGTAATAGTAAGAAAAATATATATATTTTTTATTTTGGCATCATTTCTCCACAGCCAAACTTCTTATAGCATTTCTGATGCTATTTGCATTTATTGCTAAAATTCTTAATTTTTTTTCTTTTTTTGTAAGTCTTTTGTTTCTAGATCTTATTTGTTTTTCTTTATCCTAAGACTCCCACCAACTGATCTTTTACTATCTTACTCTTGTTCTTCTCCTGTCTGCATTTCTCCCTCATCTTCCTCTTCACTTTCTAAAATTGTAAACCCGGTTTCTTCCTGTATTAAACAGAAATCTCACTTTGAAGAGTTATTTCCTTACTTCCTCATTGCTGAACCTTTCTTCGGTAACCCCTTCCCCATACCACTTGTCCTTTCAACATAAAGATGAAAGGTATGTTTCTTCAAATCACACCTCAGATGGCACCAAAAATAATAAATGGCTGTGCCACTGTGCCAAATCTAACTTCCATCTAGCTATCTGCATTAATTTATCATCATAAAATAACCTAATCAAACTTCTAGGCATCATTTTTCTTCTCCCCTCCTGTACCTGCTCCTTACACCTCTATCTTCCCTACCCACTGTCATCATCCCTTTTCACCCCAACCCCACTTACCCCACTATCTATCCTTATATGCACTTCACACTCTACTCTGTGTCATGCACTTTTTCATGCTAAACCTCACCCCACTCTTACTCTCTCACATTACACCTACACTCACACTTCTCATATTATATCTCCATCCACTCTAACATTACCCTTCAACCAGCCTCCAAAACCCCACTCATTAGCTGGCTATCTCCTTACCTCTTTCTCTTTAAACTAATCTCTTCCTATCAACTTCTATCACCAAACTACTACTGCTACTGCCTTATTTTTCATTCAACCATGTGAATTAAATGTCTACATCTGAACCGTTTATTCAGTTTTGGTTTATATGTGCAGGTACATCTTTGTTTTTTTATGTTTTTAATTTTTATATTTTTAATTCTTCATGTATAATTGTGTGTAAACTGATATGGAGCTTTTCTCCCTAGGCTTCCACTGAAAAAGTGGTCGTATCCAGTCAGAATTTCCTGGGATCCAAAAAAAAAAAACTACTAGCAACAATAAAATCTGTAATGATATTTTCTAATGTTTGTCTTTCTTATGATCTTTTTTCTTCATCTACTCTTTCCTTTTCTAACCTGGGGCAGTCAAAGCAGAAGTGCTCAAATTAGTTATGTTTTCTATAAACTTGCTTAGATATTTTTTGGCTGTGTGTCCTCTGGCCTCACATTGACAACTCCTTAATTTGTTACAGTCTTGTACAAAATGATTTTCATCCTCACAGAAATAATATGCTTTAGATGGCCCCAGTAGCTAACAAATATTCTCTGGGTCTATATTACATCATCAAACTCTTAAATAAGTGACCGATGATTAATCGACCCCATGTAAGCAAAAGCTTACAATGTCAAAACCCCAGAACAGCATTTTTTTTCCAAGGGAAAAAAAATCGCTGTTCCAAAAAAAAAAAAAAAAACAATTAAAACAGTACATAATTGGAGGGCTTTGCCCCCCCCACACCCCCTACTTAAATATACCAACTCTGAGATCACATTACAGTGCCGAAAATGGCAAAGTAATAGAAGCAGCCAAGCAAGTTCTTTCCCAGGGAAAGAATTCACTTAAAAGCTGCTTCGTTATTTTGCCTTTCCATTCTTTCATGGTCAGTCAAGATGCATTCGACAGAATGCATCTTTGATCACGTAATAGGAACCCATATTCTCCTACCAATCAGAATTATATTTGAAATATGTTGAATTTTTGCATCCTTAACATCCAGTGTTACACAGACTTTCCAACCTCCAGTGCAAGCATTCCTTTTACTACATATATTTTTTAACTTCATATACTTTACTACATAGTTAAAGAAAAAATAGTTTTAACTCATGGTCATCCATATTGGAAGTACAGAATCGCACATTTATTTTTTTTTTTTTTTAGTTTTAGTACCAAGCTCTGAAACAAATAATCTTTCCGTGGTGCTACTGTATTTCTTTTTGCAGTCTTAGTCATATATTTTTCCATTAAGTTAAAGCTTTCAAATGTTACCTCACAACACTTTTCAGCTCCAAAATGAATTAATACTCTTATGCCTTTAATGTCAAATCCTAGTGGAAAAAAATACTAACCATAATATCATGTCTGTTCACACTACCATCATTTTTAATTTTACTTTTACCAGTGCTTGTCTTCTCTGTGGCTATTGGGAAACTGACAATCTTTCTCCCCTCTCAGCTCCTTCTTGCATCTTTCCTTGCCATGCTACATGTGTGTGACTTCTTTTTTTCTTATAAGAAAAAAAAAAACACTTTGCATAGGTAAATCCTTAAAACTGGCTAAGCCCCCAGCCACAAATATCTCCAGTGTTCTTCCTTCATCAGCTTTTGCTTCTGTCTCAAACCTTTCATTTTCTTCCTTCTGCAATACTCTCTCCATCATGTCACTCCAACAAGCTTACTTCTCCTTCCTTTGACACTGCCTGGTCATCAAAATTAACAGCACTTGTTTCTCCAATCCTCCAATTTCCAGCTCTGTTACAATTATTTTGTCTCCTTCTGCTTCCTTCGGTAAGTTTTCTCATGTTCCACTCTCCATTTCCACTGCACCCTCCTCCATCTTGGAATTCCCAGAACTGCAGAAGCAGCCCTCCAGTGCCAACTAACAGCTCCAGAGAGTGATTAATTTCCTTTCCTACAAACAGCATTTTATTGATATATATACATTACATATTATTTACCTATTTGCATATTTACATTATTTACATCTATTTTCAAATCTACATACATTATCAACTTCAGTTTATGCGTTCCCTACCCACTCTTTTATCCACAACCAAAACATTATTTACTCCAAAATCTTTGTCAAAGACCATTTTCCATTGTATTTAATTTCATTTAGACTCTTGTTTCATATGGTCGATGAAACATAAAATATTATTCTGTCCATTTTCTTAATTTATTCTGGTTTTTGTGCACCATAATAACCAAATTCCATATTTATTTGCTCAAATTTTAACAAACTTTTCACCATATTATATGTACATATTTCTTTCCACAAATGATTAACTCTTTCACATTTCAAAAACACATGCTCAGTAGTTTCAAACTCTCCACATTTATTACATGTTCTATCTTGCCTTTTTTGTATGGCATATTTGCCATAACCAGCAATTTTTTAATAGGCAATCTCCATAAAAATTAAATTGCATTCTTTAATCTTTTTATAGTTATTATATCTCAGCATTATGGCTTTTTTCTTATCTATTTCTAAATCTTTCCATGGATCAATGCAACAAAATGATTTCATAACAATTAAATACCATTCCTTTCTATTTTTCTCACATATATTCTTTTTTATTTTTCATAACACAGTTTTTTTATTTTCTTTCATTTCTTCATTCACAATGCTATTACTTCTTTTTTAACTTCTATTCCTGCCCACAGTTCTTTGTATTTATTATATACTATCATTTCTATCAAATTTTATATTCCTTCATTATTCCTTTTAATACATTATACAAAATTAAAGATGCTGTATGTACTATTGGGTTTATTAAACCAAAGCCTTGTTGCTCTTTCTTCATATACAAAATCACTCTCTTGACTGTATTTGTCTAGAGCCCCATATAAAAAAATATAATCATTATTAGTTCCTTTTCATACTTAATAGGAATCATATAGATGTTTTCAACATAAACAATTTTTCCTATTACCATGTTGTTTGTGTGTTTTTTTTTATATATGAAAATCTATATGATTTCCAAAAAATAGTCATATTCTTTACTTCTTTGAGTACACTATCCCATTGTTCTTGTCTGCATTCTTTCTTCCAAATATTATCCTCAATATATCTATACATTTTTCATTGAACTCAATACCTCCTATCATATCTTCAAAACCAAATCCTATACCTTTTTCTTTATTTATACTTAAACCAGTTTGCTTAATTTATACTTAATTTTTCATTTACTTTTTCCATCTATACTTTATTTTTAATAATTAACACAATATCATCCATATAATTATGCATTATTGGCAATTATATTTCCTTCATAATTTTGTATCCACTGCTACTTGACATTTTATTAATTTCCTTCACTATTACATTCATAACTAATAAGAAAATTACACTACTAGATGGACTTCCCTGCTTTATTCCACATTCTATTTTTTATTTCTTCCTGTTTCTGTAAAACAACATCAATTTCAATTTCAACATCCAAAAAGAAAGTCTGTACTATTTTCTGAAAGAAAGTCCATACTATTTTCTAAATCTATAAACAGACTTTCCAGCTCATCTAAACTACCTCTCCATATGAAAAACAAATTAAAATGAAGGAAAGCACTTAGCTTATAAACAGTTTGTGTGCTGGTCTTTTGAAAGTGTTTTTCTACATTTAAGTTTTTCCTTTTGGACTGGTCTTGGACTATTTTTTTCAATTTACCATTTTGTTTCAGCTTTGCTTTTTGAGTTTTAGTTCTGTAAAGAGTTAAAAAATATGAGAAATGCTTTTTGTATAGGGGTTACTATCCCCAAGAGATATATCATGCGAGGGAGATGGTTCTAATGAAAAGGGATGAATCAGATGCTCCATTTTTTCTGATAATGTTTATGATGGTCATAAAATACAGATAGCCATTAATGTTCAAACTAGATACATTTTATCTTATAACAAGATTTCCAGGAGAATTCAGGATGTAGTAAGAAAACAATGGCATATATTGTCTAGTGTACAAGCAATAAATAACACGATTCCAGATTGACTTTATTTTGGTTTGAAAAACAGAGATCTTTGAAACAGATGTTATGTTACAAGGAGCAGCAAAATATAGTGGATATCTGATCTAGTCAAAGAAAAGGTGCATAGTCCTGTTATGAGTCATTGCTGTAACCACATTTATAAGTAAAATAGTTTTAAACAGCCATTATTGGAGGCAGAATTTTTTAATCTCTGTTTTTGCTGACTGTGATACTAAGAATATGGTTTATATTTCCTTGTGTGAAGTCTGCCCTGCCTTTTATATACACAAATATATTTGTCAGCATTTATCAGATAGTAGAAGAAAGAATAATTCAAATGCATTGTGTAACATGTTATGAAAGACAGTAAAGAACATATTTTTAAATTTGCTGTTTTACAAATAATATGACATAATAATAAAGGTGGTACTATTATGACCCAGACTGAAAATAAAGACTATAGATGGATTAATAGATTTAAGACAGACATTTATCCAGGTCTGAGTGATGTTGAACCAATTAAACCAGCATTAAAATGTAGGCAAATTAAACATTTATCTCACTGGCTTATTTGAGACATGTGACCGTGTGGAAAACAATGTTATATTAATTATTTTATTATATTGATTCATTTTGCCTGATGAAGCATTTGTGGTGTGAAAGCATGCATTTTTATTGTCTTATTGAAAAATTTTAGGAGTTTCCTGAGCTGTTCTTGTGCTGTTGCTGATATTCTCATTTGTTTGGTTTTGGCTTGGCTAGCTGCCTCAGCTCCATTTTAATTTGGTTATAAGAGGCAGTGTGGGAATACATGTGACTGAAAAATAAAGGCCAAGAGAAAAAAGGAAGCTGGGAAGAAATAAAGTAAACACCACAATTAATATATCTAATAGAAAATAGCAGGAAGCAGGGAAGGAAGATGGAAGGGATGGTAGAGATTGAAAGAACTTGGATAAAGGAGGGGGAAGAAGAAATAGCAGGATATGGAAGGAAGAATGGGAATGGGAACTGCAGGAATCAATAGTTATGGAGGAAGAAAGAGAGATTGCATAGCTGCTGAGGTATATCATAAAGGCTTAAAAGTTTAGAATATTTGCATGGAAATGTATACATAAGTATTTCTATAACCCGACAAAAATAGCCAAAACTTGGATCTATCATAATGATTTTTACCCCAGAAATGCATTTTCCTACTCCACAGCTTTTGATGATCTCAGCATTATCTGCCTCACATAATTCTCATTTATTAGTCAATACATACAACTGACACTAGACATATAGCAATAAGAACTCAGGCTTACCAGCCTTGTAAATACTTACTTCTTCTACCTAAACAATTAGAACACTTGTATTTTGCTATTCCAGACTACTAATATATACAAAGTATGTACTCCTGTGTCAGCTGCTACTAATTTCACTCATCATAATATATGTTAGGCCAAGGTAGCTGAAAGCAATTTGACATGAAATTATCATGATTTACTTTGATGATGTCAGTTTTGCTTTAATTAAGCAAACATCATTCCCTACCTCCAGCTGTTATAGTATTCATTTATTTGTAAAGCATGTTGACCAATAATGTGCCTTTAAGCAGCATTGTTAGAATTTACATTATTATCTAATAAATATTTCTGCAAATAGTTTACTATGATTATGTAAAAACTCTGTGTTGCATCTCTCTACTTCACTTGTATAAGACTTTCTGTATTGCACCTCTTTGTGTCTTAGATAATTTCTCCCCAGGTCTCCACTGAAAAGGGGTACTGCCCCATCATACTATCATGGGAAACAAAAGCAAATGCATAAACAAAATATACAATGCTGACAGGCAAATGACAGTTCCCCTCCTACCACCACACCATTCAAATTGCTGACTGTCTAGCCTGCTGACACTGCAAGAAATAAGATTAGTGTGCAATAGATGTTGTGGGGTAATTTGATGGAGAAGTGTATAATTTAACCTCATGAAGAGATGGGAATACACTTCTCAGGTCTTGTGTTCATTCATCAAGACTGGGATGACAGGTTCTTACTGATATTTCAGTAGTAATGCCCTTAGTAATCTTAGTTAAGAAATCTTAATAACTAGCATAGAAGAAATCATTTCCCACATTTGTTGCACTTTGCTGCATAATCATAGCATATGTTCAAAAACTGTCCCTAACAAAGTAAATTTTAGGGAATAGCTACTAGCTCAAACATTTGTTAATAAATAAATCTAGGAGTAGCGTTAGTAGTCTGGTTATATTCCATGGATTTTAGACAAGGTATAGGAACTGCTTGGATGTACAACTGCTAAAAAAAATTATAAGTATCATTCAGGACAGAAAGAGAACAGTAGCCAAATCTGTCTGTTTCCTGAAAAAAAAGAGTCTGTAATCAATTGCATTGTATAGACCAAATGACTTAAAGCCAATACAAACCTATCTGTCTTTCAGGATGCCAATCACATTAATCATTAAACCATTTATCTTTTGACATCATAAATAAAATGGTTCACCTTAACAGGTAGAAGGAGGAAATCCCTTTCCTCAAGACCTAGCCTGGATTTCATCTCAGCTGCACTCAGTAATTTTCAATATAAGTGAGATAGTTTGTATGTGTGGAATTTACAAGTAAGAAAGACCATTTCAAAAATATATTTCAATTTAGAATTAGGGTCACTGATATAGATGTTGTGTTACCCATTCCTTTATGCAAAACCTAGGCGATTGCAAAGACAAAACTATGCAACGAATGATATTGCATTTGGGTAATATTTAAAGTTGAACGGTAGTTAATGAGGTGTGTTATGGAAGACATCACATGAGACTATCTCCTGCTGATTATTAAGGCATGAGCAAAAGATGGTGTTACAGCTTGTTGTCAAGTACTTTGCTGCTTTAGAGGTTTAGTGTTAGAATAACTAAAAGTGGTGATCCTGAGGACTCATGTTCAAGTCCTAGTTGAGTCATGCACTTCTCTACTATTGAAGTGGTAACTTTGACCATATTTTTGCCACCAAGGCGTCTACATGGCATACTGATTAATCTGAGCTCCAGTTCAATTGGCACATTGATGGACTGTGTCCTTTCTCTCAGTCTGATTACCTTCATAGATCATTCCCTGAGTCTGATTACCTTCATGGATCATTCATGGATCATGTTAGTAAGAATACTAATATGATTCTACAACTTGGTGAATGTGACATGTTTATTCTATTGTGGGATCAAGCCTGCACAAAACCAGTGAAACATTCTTCGATCCTGTCTGCTCAGCTTAATATAATTAATTCCAAGACTCCTGGACCTAAAAGCACATCATTCAAAGAATGCCCACTTTGACCAACTGTATATGTTCAAGAACTTGGCCATTGTACTCCTGAACAGATACTAAAATACATGATCATTAAAACAATGACCATTTTGTATAACTCTGGATAGAAAAATAAAGCTTCAAATTAGTGCAAAACTTAAAATATATTATCATGGAACTACTCTTCAATTCTGAATAGAAAGACAAAACCAGAATTTTATAAGAATCAGTTTAATGCTGCCTTAAGGAGCACTAAAAATACACTGAAACATTATCAATGGATTAACATGGTCCCTTTTTATAAGAATACATTATTAGTTCTATGTGATTAGTCAAGTAATGTTCACTTCCATTAAAAGTTGCTAAACTAGGAACAAGTCCTATCTAAATAAAGTGATAAAGCCCCTTAAATTACCTTTCAGTATTTCAGCATATACAAAGGGGTCTTTTATCCTGCAGTTTGTCTTTAGTCTGCTGTGATTGAATGTTCTTTTTACACTGCCAGTCTTTATTCTGCTTTGTTTTGGTTGACATTAATAAGTATAGATAAATTGTTAATTAATGCAAACACTGATGCACTTTTCACTTATTTGGCAGATGTACTTATTTCACATAACTTCTATAGTCAGCATGTCAAATATACCATATAATATTAGGGGAATAAAAGCTTAGAAAGTCATGCATTTTATTTTTCCTTAAATCTTTGAAACATCTGTGTTATTTATTATTTACTTATTTATTGCACTTGTTTACTCGGATAGGCTGATTGGGGAGAAAGCTATCCCTTTTCAGCAGAAGCCCAAGGAGAACAGCTCCAGAAAAATTCCAGCATCACATAAAGAAAATGGTAAACAGAGGTATACAAGTAATCAATAAATACACAAAATTTAAAAGCTCTGGAAAAATATTACATGAAGAACATAACAAACGAAGGTAAAAAAATAATCAATAAATATATAACATTTAAACAGAGTCTTATTAATTAATAGCAGCAGCATCTAAAGAGCTATGGAACATATTTGAAAAATAACTTATTTATAGGAGGGTAAATGAGGAAATGGAGGATTTGGATTACTAGGTGAGAGAAAATGTTTTAGGATAGGTAGATGGAAGAAGAGGGACAGGTAAAGGACAGGGAGGAAATATTGGCTTAATAACTAATGGCATAGTGCTTGGAAAGGTTAGGAGATAGGGATAGGACATTTAATACCAATTAACATCTTTTTGGATGGAAATTATTCATTTTATATGATAGACAGAAGGGCTACTACCCCGATAGTGGGTTAGATTGAGTGCAGTAATCATGAAACAGATTGTCAACTTCACTCAGATTATAGATATACTTATTTCCAAGCATCTATAAGGTAGGACAGCCACAAATCTGCCTACGTTTTCCATGGTGCTTTCAGGGGCAACCCTTTAAAATAAATTTAAAAAGTGGTCTTTCCGAGCTATTAGCCTTGCAGTGCTATGCTACTGTGTATATCACCCACTCTGTAAAATATTGCGTGGTTCCCTACATTACTGGTTTGACAGATGAGCAAGGGTAGAATTCTCTTGCCCATATTTCTGACCCTACAGCGACATGTAACTTCATTTAATACTCAATTTACTAAGGATTTAAATCTTGGTGGTTTTAGCTATGCCACACATATAGGACACATATTGGGCCTCCGTAATATGTAACTCCCCAAAATGGCTATGTGTCATTAGTTGTCTATGGTAAAATAAGAGTCTTCGGGGGCCTTCCTGGCTACTTTATTTATGTATTTGATTATTTGCTTGCTTTTTGTTTTTGTTTGCTTGTTGATATTTTTTCAGTTCTCTGATTAAGATAAGCATGCAGTCAGGATTATCGAATTATCCATACATGTTATTCCTGAAACCCTTCACTTATTATTACATGATTTTATCCAGGCAATTTAAGTACAGAAATAGGTGCAGTCAAACAATGACCCATTGTGTTGTACCAGGGTGTCAGTACTGGCAACATGAATCCAAGTGCATTGTGTAGGAATAGAACTTACCACTCTTTGACTCTTCAGCACTAAAGATGAATATAATACCTGCAAAGCCACTATCAAGTGAATTGTTGCTCCCTCCCATCCTTAGAGTTTGTACTGCATAAAGACTTATGAATACTTTTGGTAGAATGGCAATTAAAATATTGATCTAAAGTCTGTAATAATATCACCTGAAAAGAGAAAAGTTAACTCCATATGTATAAACTATCAAATGCAAATTACTTAGAAACCATCAGACATATTTAGATTTGGCATAAAAGGTGAGTCATACAATGTATTGCACTGGATATATCTATAGCAGGTTCATGTTTCAAAAGTGCTTTAACAGGACAATGTTGAAAAAAAGATATTAATATTCCATATTTATTAATTAATTCTAAACAAAACTGGACTATAGCTGAGTTAATACGTAGACTATAACTTTAATAATATTGTTTCCTGTTGTCCTGTTCTCTGAACTATATGTAACAAGGGTGGCATATGGTGCAGTGGTCAGTGCTACCATCAGGGTCTATGATTCAGATCCTGGCTGGGGTAACTTTAGAGTGGAGTCTGCATGCCATCCATGGGAATTATAGAGAATGCCTGGCTTTTCTCCTGCATCCCAAAGACATTCCTATAGGTGAACTCATGACCATCTAAACTGCTAAAAGATCTACATGCACTGAATTATGCAAAACGCTGGCATTCCATCCAGGTCTGTTCTTTTCTTTTATGCTCATTTCTTGCCTGGAGATGCTCTGGCTCCCTGACCCCATTAGGATAAAGTGGCTATCAGTATGAATGAATGGACGATTATACTTATCCTCCCCCATGCATATCTTCCGTCACAAGGAGAACTACTACTGCTATGACATCTTTTATTTGTACAGGATTTTTTTTTACTTCTAATCTGGTTATTATCTGTTAAACAAATTTCTCCAAATTGTATACACCTGTACATTTCTTCTTCCATACAAGTTAGTCTGACTCTTGAAAACATCCTTCTGTTTTTTTTTTTTCATATTAGATGAAGATGACCATATTTTGTCATCTGTATTAGTTTAGATCCTTATTGGTCATACTTTGTTAACAGATGAGTTGTTTTTAGTTTTCTTGTTATACACTTAAGCACTGCATGCTTTTCCACAACTTGGTTAAATGTTCTTTTGAAGGGAAAAGAAAATGTTTCAAAAGCACTTAAGTGAAAGTGTGCACTTGAGCTGTCATCAACACATAAAGAACTTTTTAATCTTCACTATTTAAGTGTACTTCGTGTACAGCACTGCTATTTCTAGACCTATGACGTCTGTAGCCAATGTGAATGACATGAAACGCATGCATATAAATTCAAATCAACAATTTCAAGACAAAATGTGAACTATTCTAAAGGAGATAATTACATTAACTTCTTTCACTAACAGTCAGCTGAAATGACAGCAATCTAGTCTTTTGTTCCTTTACTTATTCCCTGAAAGGCTTAAATTGAAATATTAAAAATAAAGATAATAAACATTCACTTGCACTGAAACTGAACAGGTTATATAATCTGGAACTCTGCAGAAGGCTGCATGACTTCAGGTTCATACTGCAAACTTTATAGATAGAAGGGATGTTTTTGAACAAAGTAACCAAATTAGGTCATCTCTGCAGTCCAAAGCTGAAACCAGTTCAGTAAATAAATGGTGTATGTCAGTAAAAAGTATATTTGTCATTTTATCACTCATGACTTTTTTCAGTGTTTAATGAAACAGTGTAATTGTTATAAGTTCTGACTGTGATTTGAATTTAAAGTTCCAACTCTAAAGAATAAGACAAAAAAAAAACTTCATTACATGTTTTATTATACCCAAAGACTCTTGTAACGACTTTGCAATTTGCCGTAGCGAATCTTGACAGATTTGGTCCAGCACATGTGGTTGAAGCGAATGACTACAAAAGCACAAACAAAGCTGCTCTGTTAATCCTGAAACATTAGAACAATGAGGTAATGCCACATCGTTTTTTTTTTTTTTGACAAAGGACCAGCTGAGTTTATTTCTACATCTACATGGAATGGGAGAACAGAACATATAGCTTCACTCCTGCTGACTAAAAGTGAAATGTAAAATATCTTTTTTAATGAGAAAACTCACTGTACACAGCTTGGATACAAAGAGTTTGTATGCATATGTGTGTGCGTGTGTGTGTGTGTGTGTGTGTGTGTGTGTGTGTGTGTGTGTGTGTGTGTGTGTGTGTGTGTGTGTGTGTGTGTTTGAGTGTGTTTCTGTGTTTGTGTTAATGTGTGTGCTTGCATGCACACATGCATGTAAGCATATGACCACACATGCATGTGTGGGTGTGAACTAGCACTAATTCAGCAGAGAAAATTACATTCAGATTATTAATAAATTGACAGTTGTCATCTTATTAGTCTGTGATTGTTGTTAGTATGGTAATGACAAGAAAACAGTGATTATTGCATGACTGTACTCTGCATGTACAACCGGCATAAGGCACAGGAGCTGCTTGTTTGCAGCCATATTCTACCTTGCACAGCTCCCTATTGAAATGTCAGCACTCGAAATGCTGAGTGCCGACATGCCAAAAAAAAAAAAACACAGGACAAGAGTGAATCTCAAAGAGTGTTCCTCCTTTAAAACTTATATATATCAACTCTGAGATTGCCATACCTCAGAGAAAAGGGAATATTCCAAAAATGGTATCTCAGACTTAGTATATTTAAGTCTGTTCTTTCAGCCCTTCAGTCTCCATGTTTCAGGACTTAGTGGGTCTTGACATTTCAAATGGTTACCTGCTTGCACACATTATATCAACAATTAAATATATGAATGGGCAGCCCCTACTAAATTTTATTTTCTGACATTAAATTTTGCTTGAAGTTTATAGCCTTATTCAGTTTCATTACTAAATCACTGTAACTCATATATTTTTGCTAATACTCATACACAAACTTCAAATGAGAGGAAGAGGTTCGTATGACCTTTACTCTTCTTCCTAATAGCATAACAGTTTACTTATTTATTTACTGCATTTGTTTAATGAGATAGTTTGATTGGGCATGGAAAAGATGCTCCTTTTCAGCAAAGGCCCATGGAGAAAAGTTCCAAACATTATGACAATACACATATACAAGCATCAATACAATTTACATAGTCAAACGCATCTAGATATACATTAGAGTGGATATTATGCATTGTTTATAAAAGAAACAAAAGAAATACAGACAAAACACATATTTTTTAAGTCTGAAGACAGAAGGTAGAGGAAATAGTCTGAGTATAAAAGTAGAATGAGTGAGTAGAGAAGAGAGAGAGAATTCATATTAAACATATGTAAGCACAGCTATTGTTCATAGGTTCATAGATTAGTACTAGGCTAAGTGCCCTTGTGAGACATTTTAAGCCTAGCCAATTGCCCCATGTGAGAATCAAACCCTGCATCTTTAAGGTAAACACCTTAACCATTATGCCAACCTCCCACCCCTAGATTAGTTTAGATTAGAGATACTGTTTATGAGAAGAAAAAAAGAATTAAGTGGAGAAGAGAAGAGAGGGGTGATTAAATTGGGTACACTGGAAGGAGGTAGAGGATGAGAGTAGTGGGAGAGAAAGAGAGTAGTATGTATAGATAAACGGGGAGAGTGTAAGTAAGTTAAGAGAATTGTTTAAACTTAAAGGATGTGAGACAGTAGAGAAGTGACAGAGAATGTAGTGATTAGGTAGGAAGGCAGCGTACATATATAAGCTTGGAGAGTAGGAGAATTATGCCAACCTCCCACCCCTAGATTAGTTTAGATTAGAGATACTGTTTATGAGAAGAAAAAAAGAATTAGGTGGAGAAGAGAAGAGAGGGGTGATTAAATTGGGTTCACTGGAAGGAGGTAGAGGATGAGAGTAGTGGGAGAGAAAGAGAGTAGTATGTATAGATAAACGGGGAGAGTGTAAGTAAGTTAAGAGAATTGTTTTAACTTAAAGGATGTGAGACAGTAGAGAAGTGACAGAGAATGTAGTGATTAGGTAGGAAGGAAGCGTACATATATGAGCTTGGAGAGTAGGAGAATATATTCAGCAGATAGAGTGGAGGCAGTGTGGGCTGAAACCTGAAGGCTAAGCATGAGAGGAGAGATTTCCTATGGGGTGGCAAAAAGTTTAATTACCACTTTACATTTATTGTCATAGAGAAAAAAATATGTTTGTTAACTTTTAAACATTAAAAATACACATACAAAGTTTGAATTCCAACATAGGTAGGTGAGTGCTGTGGTAAAAATCTCTCTTCATTTTATGTCAGTTGTCGTACTTATGTTGGATGTTCTTCAAAAATTAAGCTTTTGAAAACCAAAAGGAAGACTTAGTGGTTTTATTCAACTTTAGAAATAGGAAAATATGACTTTGTAGATCAAGGACTGGGTTTATTGTCTTAAACTGACTTGGAAGCTTGTCTGGCTAGATTGAGTTTGTCAGCTGGAATTCAATCTGTGTATGTATATTTTTTAAGTTAGTATCGCTTTTGTGATTCAAGCTGGAGAAAGCCGTGAGGTATAGTCTCTCAACTTGAGAATCCTCAGTGCTCATTTTCTGATTAACTTTTAAACATTAGAAAACAAACAGCAAGGTAGAAAGCTGTATGCATAGACTATAAAGAATACCATATAATCACAATGTGGGCACAGGTGCCTTATGAATGTTTACTACAGCACAGGAAGAAGTGACCAGGGAAGAATGTGGATGTTTTATAATGGGTATCCCATCTACCCAGTACAACATAAAGGACGCTCTTTATTTCTCCAATCAGAAATGGAAATTAAGGCTAGCAAGCATTGTATATTCACACTGTATGAATGAAACCGAACCAGGACTGGCATCAGAACATTGTTAGTACTTTCATTGCTTTCATCCTTTTATTAGGATACAGAACTTTCACAAAAAAATTATCATTTGTTTAGAAAATCTGTGATCCAAAACAAGTGAACTGTTGTTTGTTAAAGAAAAGTATCAAACTGTCATTAAAATACAAAACATAAAAGATGACTATCAGTCAGCGTTTCTCCCCAGGCCTCCGCTGAAAATGGGCTCAGTCCCAGTTGGACTTTCCCAGTAAAGGAATGGTAAATAAATAAATAAATAAATACAAGCAAAAAGGAAAATTTCCAAAAAAATTCCCACCCCAAAAAATGAGAAAGTGCTCCTCTGATGGGCCATCTGCTATAATTTTTAAAGGCCAATGCTATGATTTTTAATGTTCAAAGTTTGAGAGGTATGTTACCCTGTAAAATCTGTTTGGTGCAAAGGTAGTCTCACATATAAGAAACAAATCTACATTCCCCAGAAAAATGCATAATACCAGCTCCCTGCCTGAAATGATCATATATTTATTATCAAATCCTGCATAAAAAGAAGCTATCCTGTAGGGAAGAAAATAAGCATTCTGTATTGTCATACACGGAGTACGTAATAATCTTGAAAAGGGAATTTATGTTTAATAACACTTTGATAGACTGGGATTCATAGAGGTTCAGTTCAGTGAGCAGCACAATTTAGTGCAGGTAGAGGAGGCTCACAGAGTGTGGGTGATTCAGAGGTACACATAGGACAGCGCCACAATATAAAAACTTGTATATTATGCGCAGAGTGCAGGTGATCACATAATGTTATGGAAATGTAAAAGCGCATGCTAATGCGGAACACAGATTATAAAAAGCCCATGCTAATGAGGAACACAGATTATAAAAAGCCCATGCTAATGAGGCACACGGATTATAAAAAGCCCATGCTAATGAAGAACACAGATTATTAAAACCCCATGCTAATAAGGCACACAGATTATAAAAAGTCCATGCCGATGAGGAACACAGATTATAAAAAGCCCATGCTGATGGCGCACACAGATTATAAAAATGACCTTAAACATGACAGAGCAATTTGTTAATGTACAGAGTAGGCACACTGTGTTCATACCTCTGAAATTCTTAGCACAAGAAATCTTGACAAAGCCTAAAACAATGAGGGGGCAAAGGCCCAAAAATACAGACAGATTTTAAATATTGCTCTTATAAACATATAAAGTTGCTTAAATAACAGGATTTTTAATAGCTTGCATTTTCTGAAAGATATAAAGTCTGAAACTCAAAATATGTCATTATTTAGTGACTTCAATACTCCGGGATTTGCCAAAAAAACGCATTTTATGATGAACAATGTTTCCTTTACATGGACTCATCAGGCAAAACACTGCAAAATTCAAAGGATACATACAGCAAATTCTCTATGGTATGTGACATGTTGCTTAATTGTGTCCTATGTAAACAGCTACAGCAGCAGGAAAGCATTCCAGCAGATAGCCCATAGGACCAGACATAGAAGACCAGGCTGTAGAGCTTGGGACCAAAGATAACACATACAAGGCAGATATGGGTGCAGTACTTTGCAACAGTGGTGAAGAAGCAGTGTCTGGTCCACACCTAGTGGCGATAACAAACACACCACAAAATACAATGATGAATTCATTATTACATCCAGAGTATGCAAGGCAGTGCATGGACTGGGCATGCTGTGCATCAGACACAACCATTCCCGTGTAGGTAAGGGAATGGGTAAAGCTCAACCATCATCACTTTGGAGGTGATTGCAAGGGCAAGCTAACAGCTGACAGCAACAGGTCAAGTGAATGTAGCCACCACTTACTCTGCTAATAGTTTGGGTGGCATCAAGGATCATATTCTCCAGTGGTGGGACTCAGCTGGCATGCTGAGACTGTTGACAGTGGTCACTGTGGTGACCTGTAGTCTTGGGCTTGATATCCAAGATGGATGGGCAGAGATCTACAGTATTGAGTGCATGCATCATAATGGGGTGCTTATACAGCTTTATCACCCATGACCTGTGCAACAGCCATGAGCTGGCATACTGCTCCATGTGTCCACAAATTATATAGAAATGGTAGAACTATGACGCTGTTCATAAGCAGCCAAATGACGTGTCCCAACTGTTAAGCCTCATAGGCATTGTCACCAAAGACTGTATGACCACTGGCAGTCACAGTAGGGCTGGCATGTGCCCATCCACCTAGTATCCAGGCCCTCCAATATCTACCTTGTGCATAGCCTGCAAAAACAGATGAGAGGGAAGTTACTATGTTTCTCAATGAAGCACCCATTTGCCACTAGAGACCTGACCTACAATGACTACTAACTATCTCTGTACCCCATGTCACTGTGCATGTGTTGCACATCTTTGTGCAAGCCACAATGCCACTCATAATTTCTATAATGCTGTTGGTAGAAGGAGTGAACTGTAGTCAAAGAGGTGTGTGTACTTCATTGCCTCTCTCCAAATGTGAGTATGTGCCCATCAAAGGCAGTCCAAATGTCAGAAGCTATGTACGTTGGGAAATCAAGGTGAGTCCAGGTGGGCCTTAAAGTTATAGAAGGGCTGCCTTGCACTGGTGATGTTGAGGTTTCAGCCTGTGCTTCTATTAAGTGATCACTCCAATGTTAGTATTGCAGACATTGCCACTGTGTCATCATATTGTGCCATATGCATGTTGTCTCATCATTAACATCAACAGGTCTGACATCAGGCATGTATTGTCCTTGTGTGTCATTCCCTCCAAAAGTAAAACATGTGAAAGCATGAACACATGATACATTTGGTAGCATTCAGCCATATGCCTACACCTGGTGGCATACCTAGTGTTTGACAAGTCTGCATATGTATAGCATATAGAGACATGTATTCAATGACATGTGAGTTACTGTAGTTGCAGCCCAAATGTACCTGGATGGACAGATTTGTAGAAGGTCCTTGATGAATTAGTGTCAGCAAACATACTCACACTAGGTTTATCTCCTACTGATACTTGTGTGGTCATTGTTGTCTATTTCCCACCTTCAGGCCACCCTCAGGTATGATAGTCTGCTCTTGCTCCTCAGATAGAAACAGCAGGAATTCTTCCATCTCTGCAAATTTTTTCTGTGTTCTTGACCTCCACCCTCCCCACCCCGCCCCTAGCTGGATTTCCTTGGCACTGTCCCATGCCTTGTGCTTTGCATAGAGTTTCGTGTTTTCAACCTAAAACCACACCCATTCAAGAGATGTAGCATGACTGTTCACAGCATTCATATCCTACATCACTCCCTGCCACACGTAGTCCCACTACATATTGTCCATGGCACCTTGAAAAGATGTACATGCTCAACTGCAAAGGACCTGCAATAACAAATCATTCTCTTAGCTGGTGGACTTCTTCATCAACTGCTTCTCATGGAGGGCTCATGACATGGCCTGTGTGCCTTGGGTTACTTGTCAGTGCATGCTGAGTGTGTCAGGCAGCTTGTGAGTGTGGTCCAGCTATGGCCATTGGCCCCCTTCCAACTATTCTACAGGAAGATAACAGGCCCCTGTGCTGCTGCACACAACCCCATATATACTCTTGCTATTGGCTTAGGCTCTGCACATCCCTTCTAGCGGCTGTACTGACCCCATTAAGTTGTACTCACCCTCTCTTACACCCTTCCCTCTGACAATGTGTTGTTATGCCAACCTCAATGTATGGAGTTTTCATTTCTCTTGTGTCCTATCCTGCTCTAGGTGCCCAATGCCAAATGCCCACAGCCTACACAACCACAGCTGTACATGGCAGTGCCATGCCATCGTGTTGTTTCCCACTCAAACATACCAGAGAAATTGATAATACTACTTGAGTACATTAACAGGTGGGATTTTTGCTTCAGTATTTGTAAATCCACTTCCAGAAAGTTATGTGAAGTCCTATATTTGACTGAATTTTGTTTTCAAGTGTTCTTAGGAAAAATGTCACCCATGCATTGTATTACTTTAATAAGAGCCTCGTAGTGCAGTAGTCATGTTAATGAGTCAATTTTGGATCAAAGTCTCTGATTTGCATCCAGAATACATTGTACTACTCAGGCAAGCTGACACCAGCAGTGTTCATGTTACCATTATGCTCATTTACACAGCCTGTGTGGACACAAACTGCTGTAGTACTGCACAGTGAAAGTTTGGCAGCTTGCCATGGATGCACTACATTGCAGGGATGTCTGAATGTTCATCCATGTGCAAGTGGATAATATTTTCCTCCTTGACTGGACATGTGCAGTGGTACTGTGAATTATACAACTCCTGCATGGTGTGCTAGGAAGAGCAAGACATTCTTGTTATTCCTGCACAAGGATTTTTCTGACCTGAGAGATCACTGCGGGACTCTGTTACCACTTCTATGGTTGAGTGGACTGGTATGGTCCTGGCATCATTTATGGAGGTTACCGTCAGTCAATGTATGCTGACAGCAGGATTCCAAGTTAAGCACCATGCAGAACCTCCTGGCATGTCTTGCTGAGCTGTGTGAATGGCAGGTACTGACCATCAGGCTACCAGAGGCACATACTGGCTATAGCAACAGAAGAGGTGACTGATGGTTGGATGTTGCTCTTGTGGCTGGCTAGCCACCTGACCATGGCCCTTCTCATATTTCTTTCAAGCGCTCTACTCTATTGTGTCATTCCTTGCACCTTGTTAATTGCCAACTCTCCCCATCACCAGTTATCCACTCTCTACCAGTGAGTGTCCTCACCTTTTTCATGTATACTGCCCATCTTAGTCTCTGTCCGTGTTTATGTCTTTTTGCCTGACCCTGCAGACTTCACTTCTCCTTTATCCCTTTCTGATTCATTCCTCTATTTCTATCACACCAACTTTTTTATACCTGTATTGTATATATATCACTCTACCCTACACAATGAAAGACTGCTCCTTCTTCAAAACTGTCAGGCTTTAGAGTTACTATTGTGTTTTTTTTTTCCTTTGCTTGCTCCAGACCCATTTCCCACTTTCTATCTTCCCCTTTCCTTCCTTTTTCAATCATGATCTGCTCTGGCACTTAATTATGCCAGCCCTCTGCAGTCTGTTGTAGATGGCAGCTATGCTGCATCCCATTCCACTTGTGGACATGTATAAACTGTGCCTTGCCATCCTGCACTGGCAGTGATGTCTGTCGCATCAGTGGCACATAGGTCTGTCACATTACTCATTCACTGTGGTAGTTAGAACTGCTTGTGAAGACTGATAGATATGGGTGAAGGCTGCCAGCCTAGCCAGATAGAATTGTGCAGATAATTCTATCATTTGTAAATATGAATGTTGAACTTAAAACAATGTGGCAACATTACCATCTGCTGTAAAGAAAGTGAAGAAAACATTTCTTGTTGGTCCTTTGAAATTAAAATTATTTCATCACTGCCTTTGATGTTTTACAAGTTGGCTCTGGTCCGGCTAGATGAATGCTTCCTGCCTATTGTTTTAAGGCTAAAGTTAATGACCAGAATTTACATGTGGAATGTCCTTTATTGCTCTAAGTGTAAAAGAATGTAAATTCAGTTAATCTGTCAGCCTGGGAAAACCAGGAAAGTGTAAAAGATGATGTAATATTTAGCAGAATTGGAGTTTTAATTTAAGCAGTGAGAACCAGAGATTATTAAGCATTTTTTGTCTGAACATCCAACTCACAGCATTGCCTTATGCTTTCTTTATGTAAGTAATATGTTAGAACCATGTTTTCTCCTAGAAGTATCCAGGAATTATAAAGATTAGAGTAAGTGTTTTTCCTGTGATGTCAGAAATGTACTACTGATTTATTTTAAGTATTTCTGTGTGATCTCTGAACTCTCTTGACTAGCACTGATTTTGTAGTAAAAAGTATTGTCATGTGGTTTTAATTATTTATTATTAAATATTTTAAAACCTTTTAACTGTGGCTGGTTTGTGTCGAGATAAGTTAAGCTCTAGAGTACATTGCATATTTTAGAGTTTATTGTACAAAGTCACTCTAATAAGCCTTGACTGAATAGTCACACTTACCAATTGGATAATAATATTGCACAGTAATAATTGGACACCCTTTTAAGGGCCTTTGAGTAGCTGATAAATATTAGCTGGGTGGTGGCAGTAATTACTATTGTATAGTCTGGGTAAAAGAGGCACAGCTGGAGAACCTGTGCCAGCCTTCCCCAGAAGTGTCTGTGTGGTTGTATAAACTCTTACCTTAAAGTGTGTGTATTTGTCAGCTACTTGGGCAGGGACACGGAGCACTGGTTGGACAGAGAGGGTGCTGGAGATTTTAGCTTGCCCAGCTAGGCTGAGATCTGGATCCTAGAGCTGAGCCAGTGGGGAGTCTTATTGGGGACCTGGGGAGCAAGGGAGCGACCAGCCCCAGACTGACTGCGATCTCTGTGCGCTCTTAAGGGAAATTGCACTTTACTGTGTGTATTTGTTATCCTTTCCTCATATATGAGATGCCCCCTCTGGTGTTAGTGTTGAGGATTGTGGCTCCTTGATTGCTGGACCAGCGCACGGGCATCACACTGCTCTTCCCCATAATATAGCACTTTTGCTTCTGCAATCCTTTGCTTACTATCTTTGACTTATGCTGGCCTTAATACAAGGCTGATTATTTTTGGACTGAATCAAGTTGCTGGCCTTAATACATGGCTGATTATTTTTGGACTGAATCAAGTTACTTGCTACTCACCTTTTACTGCTGTTCAGGTGTGATTGTCTATGAATCTCAGACATAATTATGACTGTTCTGCTTTACAGAGGTGTAACATGCTTTTCATAAAGATGAAAATAATAAAAGTAAATTACACAATGTAATCGATGTAATTTTGAAACTGTATGACAATGATCATTGGCTATTTTTTGCTGAAGTAGATGTCATCATTACTACATGAACCTTGGCTCTAGATGATTGCACTGTTGAGTTAACACCCTGACCACATGTGCAAAACTGGGAAAAGGGCCAGTGGATGGACGGATGGATGGATGGATGGATGGATGGATGGATGGATGGATGGATGGATGGATGGATGAATGGATGGATGGAGGGATGGTTTGTTGGATGGACTGAAGATTAACTGAAAAACAGTTTAGATATAACTATTCTAATTACATTTATTATAGGTATATAAATAAGTGGGATGCATTTTCTGAATCAGTTATAGAGTGAGAATGAAACTTGCTTCCATTAAATTGTACTTATTTAGGCCAACTATCTGAGAGAGTTGCGAATTATGTTCCATTTTCAAATCAATCTAAATATTTAGCCTTTGGCATACAAGCTATAAATGTTTAAATTATTTATAATACTAAATTTGTGTAATTCACCATTTACAGCTAAACAGAGCCATTGTAAAGAGTTAGTTAGATAGTGTTTTGAAATCATGGTTTTCTCCAAAAGCAGTACTTCTTTTAGTTTAGTTCCAGCTTCCCATATGTGATTGCAAATGAGCTTTATCATTAAAAAAGGTCCATTTCTGACAATATTATTAGGCCTGAAGAGTTTCAGTTCATAGCTAAGTACTACTCTAGCAGTTTTTTTTTTTTATTTTGTCAAGTATTTTGGGTTTCTAATACCATGACAAGAATGGACCCCATTCTGCTATTGTAGGCCATTTTATGTCTAGTGAATTTGCAAATGTTAGAATCAAACACTGTACTCTGTGTCTGTGAGGTGAACACCTTAACTATTACACCATCTCCCAAACTTGCAGCAATTCCATTATGCAATAGAAGGTTAAAAAATCAGTTAACATAAGGCCATCATGATTTTTTTTATTGTGCTGAGAACTTAATTTTTGGTGGTGCAAGTCTATTAAAAGCCTGGAGAATTAGGAGACCACAAACAATATTTAATGCTGGCTGAAAAGTCAATGGCTGAGATTCAAAAAGAATCCCTCCATGAGCATAGGTTTTTCTTAGATTGTAGACTTAACTAATACAAAAGTGAGAACAGCATTCTGAAGTTTTAGATGAATTGCCAATTTATTGTATGCAAGATGTTTCCATTCTTCTACATAGCTGTTACAGGAGAAAATGGTACTATCTCTCAAACAAAAAGCAAGATTACACTACATTTTGTATTAAGCTCCACTGACTTTATGATGCATTTACAAATATTTATAACACAAATCGGAGACAAGTGGTCAAGCTAGTTCATAGCGACACAGCACAGGAGTGTACAGTGATTATTTCTTGTTGCCAGACCTGATGAAATCATGCTATTGTAGCTCTTTCAAAGAAAATAAGCAACATGTTCACTACATATATTTTATCCTCCAAGCTTGTACAAACATGCTGTTCCTTCAGACATTCTGTCTGCTGGTGGATTGCTTTGTTTACATGTTCCTTAAGCATTAGAATTTCTATGGATGTTTTAGACACATTGCAATAGCATTTACATCAGCCTAATTTACCATTGCAGTCAGGAAAAAATACAAAATCCATTTCACAGAGACAGATGAATGTTACTTCTCATATGAAAATAATAAGACAATTAATGCAACCTAGGTTGGGAGGGTGGCCTAATGGTTAAGGTGTTTACCTTACAAACACAAGGTGCAGGGTTTGAGTCTCACAAGGGATAATTGGCTAGGCTTAAAATGACCCACAAGGGCAGTTAGCCTAGTACTAATCTATGAACCTATGAACCTAACAAATCCCCCTTAAATCAGGATGCAAATCTTTTTTTTTTAACTGCTGTAGCAAAAAGGGATAGTTTTCATGACAAAAAAAAACATGATTCAGAGACTGATCAGCCACAATGAAGAAAGATGTCAATACTGCCTAATTTGCAGGTTACAAAATTGCACATGGTTGCCAGTGCTGGTGGGCCCATTCATTGTGCTGATGCAGGCACACCCTCTCATTCACATTCCTACATACATTCATACTCCCAAACTGTTTGCTATCAAAACGTCAAGTGGAGATGCTCACAGATGGACAATCAAAACACGGGTGTTCAATTGTCCATATTGCTGAACACTCCTTGTTCGAAACTTCATATCAGTGAAAGCAACTGTGCATTCACTGATATGAATTCAATGTACTGCACAAAGATCATGGTACAGTGTGGCTTGGGACGTTCATCCCTTTCCTCACACACACACACACACACACACACACACACACACACACACACACACACACACACACACACACACACACATATGCAAACACACATCTAAATTGTTCCTGCTTTTATAGAACATCCATTATTCTGCCACTTATATTTGCAATGTCCTTCATCACAGAAGAAAAGTCAGTCAATAATGCCAGACATCAGAGCTTCATACTTTGTATTCCTTATGAAATGACTCCTGCAGCAAAATTCTGTTGTTTTATTAACTTTGTAATTTACTAAGAGTAATATTTCAAAAGTGTCCCTGATGTCAAGTGTCTCCCTGATATACTACAGTCCTTGCTTGTTAATCCAGGGGGATTTAATATGGAAGTACCCTCCACACACACACACACACACACACACACACACACACACACACACACACACACACACACACACACACACACACACAGACACACACACACACACACACACACACACACACACACACACACACACACATTCACAGATGTCCCCCTCCAACACAGACACTCACCATACATCAGACACCCACACCCTCACCTGATCACACTCACAGATACACTCACCCATTCTCCCATACACACAAACACACACACAAATTTACTCTAAATATCCTCAATCTAATCCCCTTTACTACAACCACACACAAACACACATACAAACTCACACACATACTCATCTGAGACCAGAATACCCCTACCGAAATGCCTACATGCTGCCATGTACATATTCACACTCACAAACACCTCACCACTACCTCTCTACTAAAATCCACAACACTTAACCTGCTATCTAGTCTCTCTCATTGAAAGTAATGGGTGAATGTAATTAACATAGCTGGCCATGTTAATTTAAGCACCTGAGCAATTTTCTAAATCACTTGGCTGTGTAAATACCTTACTGCAGGCATTTCTGGAGCATAGCACATGGCTAATTCTCATAACCTCTTGCCCCAGAATGCCTCACTGGCATTGCAGTAGGCTATGGAGACAACCCACTGCAATCGTTCTGGCACAGTTCAAACAGAACTGTTTAAGAACTGGAAAGGGCTACCGCCAGAGGAAAAACAGCCCCATTAAGGCTTACTGCTAATAGCAGCCCTTGCTGAACCCAAGAGATTGTTAGTAATAAATTGTACTGAAGAGTTTATGAAGGAAAATAACTTAAGGAGAGTATTTATTTTCTGTGACAATTTATTTTCCATTTCTCAGGGGAAAAAAACAATTAAATCCCTAATTTGGAGTGAGTCATACAAAAACATGGAGATTTTCTGGAGTTTGGTGATTTAGACCAAACCACTTATTCAGTAAAACCTGTAATTATTCTCATATTCATATTGTCCAGTTGCTTTATTGCATGTGCTGTACTTAGAATCTCTTTTAATTTTGTCAATATCTATATTTTTATCTATATATACAGACTAGAAAATGAT
Organism: Protopterus annectens; assembly: GCF_019279795.1. Lineage (NCBI taxonomy): Eukaryota > Metazoa > Chordata > Ceratodontiformes > Protopteridae > Protopterus > Protopterus annectens. Next base: position 509,115,033 of record NC_056726.1, on the reverse strand, counting down.
CATAAAATTATGGTAATTACCAGGTGGAAAAAGCTGTTCTTGTGTTTTTTGACCTTAGGAGTTTCACTGTAGTGGCCTCCCAAGATTTTAAATAATTTCTTGCTGATTAATCACACGTCAATTAAACAGATTTGGGTTATTCATAGTAAGCCCTTATAAATCAGTGTCTTCATTCATATTAATAATTTAATCTTTAGTTTATAATCCAGAGTACTGACTATAAACTCTCATAGCATTAGCTTTGATTTTTTTTTAAACTCTTAAAATACTATGTTGTAAGTAGTAACAGAGTCCCACCAGAGGAATGAATGTTATACCAAGACGTAAAGCCAAAAAGCCAGCAGCCAAAATGTAGATCCAAAATGTCAGGTATAACAAACCAGAGCAGGAAGATGACATAAAAATATATATTTTTTATTGTGTTAGTGCTTTCACGACTATCCAAGCTGCTTCCTCAGACACAAAACCAATTAACATCATTTCATTTTTAAAAATAAAAAAACTGATAGAAGAACACATACAATTTTTCAATTAATTCATAAGTTAAAATTTAAAGTTACAACACATCTAAAAAGTACTATAGGCTCATATGTATCTAAAAATATATAAAAACTAGATATATATTTTAAAATATATACACTTATAAGCCTATATAAAAAGCATGCATATATATATATATATATATATATATATATATATATATATATATATATGTGAATGTCGGAATGTATGAAAAGCATTATAGCCATCCACTGCCAGAGCATTTTCTGTGGCTTTGAACCATGTTTTAGTAACTGTACAGATGTCAGCATTTATCAGGTTGAGAACCATTTCCAGGGAGTGCAGTTTCTTTTTGAGACTCCTAACATTGAGCAGTAACACCTTTAGCTTTTCCTGAGTAGCTTTTGTTATGTTGGAAGGTTTGTTTGTTTAACAATGCCTAAAAAGGCATTATAGGGATTGATAATGTTTTGGCCAATATCTGAAATCCTAGAGGTGACAGGTGAAGACTATTCCTAGATATGTGGGTCTATGTGTGGTCATTTGCAGTTGCATTGAGTAGTGCGTGTGAGTCTCTGACAACCTGTTTGTTGCTTTTTATGTCTATATATGAGAGTCTAGAATCCAGTGTCAATATGTAACTACATCTGCCATATACTGTATTAGTCTGCTCAAGAATTAAGTTGTTCTCAGTGTAGAAAAGGCAATTATTAGATTGCATCAGAATGCCCATGTCCACCAAGGTGGACACAGAGATAGCAGATGCAGTGCCTAACTTCTTCCTGAAGGTATTAACATATTTACACAAAGATTTATCCTTAAGTAAGATTTACTTATATGCAAATCCCAAACAGACACCTACTTGATTAACTTGATTAACAACTGAAAAAATTATACTCCTCCTTAAGAGTGAACCTGCAAGCCATCCTAAGAACTATAGAGTTATAACTTGCCATCTAACAATATACAAATTATATACTGGAACTGATGCAGCTACAGTTTATAGTAATTTAGAAAAAAAACTTAAATTATATCAGTAGATCAAAAAGATAATAAAAGTAAGTCATATGGAACAAATGATCATTTGTTGCTAAACAAAGCCAAAATAAAGACTTGTAAAAAGGGTAAGAATGCATGTATGGTATGGATAGATTACAAAAAAGCATTTAACAACATTCCACATTCATAGATAAAAATGTTTATCAATGTGTAAGATATACCCTTCACTGAACATTTACATGGCAGTAGATATGAAAGTGTGGCAAACCAGTCTGATGCTAAGCTATGATAAAGAGCAAATTATTATCCCAGGGATTCCATACAAAGTCAGTACTTCAGAATACACTGTGACAAGACAGAAAAAATAGAGTAAAGCACTTTTCGTCTGGATATTATCCAGACTTCATCAGACAATCAACAACGTTCAAACCACAGTTTAAAAGCCCCTCGTCATAAAATGTGAACCTATCACATCTTCTCAGCTTATCCACCAACAATTAAAGGTGTATAAGCCATGTGAAGAAGCATAGCCATTAAGTAACCTAACACTTGTTTCAGTTTAAAAACACGTATTAAAGGAAATATACTGCATTCAAGTCAGGTGCGCCAGCTCATCCCAAAAAGCTACTAAAGTCTAAATATAACTATTCCTTTTTACAGAAATAACAAACTCATGTCATCTGTATACAAAAACTATCATTAAGGTTAAATTACAACGTGTCATGTTATCTTAAAGTTAATTATTGTTGAGAAACCTCTACAATAATTAATGGTGCAACACACAATAAAAGTAAACAACACTGAACATCTATACAGACAAGAAGAACTCCCTTATTACCATGTTAAACTCTTCAATTTCAATATACAGCTCAATGAAACTTTTTCATTAATAATTGTGTGTTGCACCATTAATTATTGTAGAGGTTTCTACTAATAACCTTTAACTTTGGCAGAGGTTCTTCTTATTTAATTAACATGTTTACTGCATGCTTTATTTTATCGTTTTAAGGTTGAAAATTTACATTCTCTATTAAATATAAAATATTAATTTTACTGTAATGTGTTAAAGTATTTTGTTTTTAAACTAGTTAGTCTAACTGTTTAAGAATAGGGAGGGAATTGACTGATTTTTTAACATAATTGAATGATTGTGGTAATTTAATTACTGTAACACTAAGTTGTTCTGTTGGTTCTTCTTGTTTTTTTCTGATGAAGTTTAGCTACTTGCTGAACGAAAAGCGTATTGAATTAAACTGTTGTGCTTTACATTTTGAACGTTGAGTCAGTTTTGTGTGCTCCTTTGCTCCAGTAGTAGTTTTTTGTTTTTACAGTTTAGCTTGTCCGTATTTAGTTTTTAACAGCTCAATGATGCCAAGGTAGTTACCATTATGAGCGGAACCTATGATCTCATCCGCGCTCCTTATAACAAGACCATGCTCAGCTAGGAATATCAGAACATCAATGAGCCGCTTCAGAATCTGCTGCCAGTAACACCGCTCTTCCTCGAACTGTTTGGCGGCTAGGTAGTCAACATGACCGGCCTCCCTCTGTCAGCTCGCAAAGGACAACATAGCCTCGCGATGACCATCTCTGCTTTCATACATTTTTATTCTGGATTCACCTGCCCTCCAGTTGTCAAAACCATCAGAAACAAACTTGGTCGCTTGAACAGCACTGCCGCTGAACAACTTGCATGCAAAGCAAAACACCTTCCCTGTCGAAGACAAGTAGCACAACCATTGTCTACAGGATTTTTCACCATTGAGCGGATGCGTACGCACGAAGAAGATCTTTGTGCATCCACGTTGGAACGACTCACCTGGGTATCGTCTGGAACTCTCTTCCAACTTCAATTCAGTGTGTTGGCAGTCTTTTGGACCTTTCTTGGCCCAATATTCTCGAGTGTCAGCGTCGATTTCACCCCACTGTCCCAAATCATTGGTGAAAGCCTTCAGCATCAGTGCTAGTGCTTCAGCGATAGCATCTCCTTTCACCTCTTCTCTCTCCGCTGAACTTTCTCGCTCTTTATTCTCTCTTGCCTCCACAGGTTCATCTTGCTTGGCTTGGTCTTCAGGAGCACTCGAACTCGCAATCGCATCTGACGCAGACAATTGAGACGAAGATGCTCATACTCCGAAGTATGAACTCAATTTTGGAGTTTTTGCCAAAAGCTTTTCTTGTTCTGCTGCTTCTTTCCTTTTCTTTTGTGCTTTATCCCATCCACTGAGTTGAGATGCCATAGCAAGCGTGCGTGAAACAGTATGAAAGATATCACAAAGTAAACTGTTTAACGTAAAATTGATAGCATTAACTTGAAATCTTCGGTTAACAATAAACACAATGATGAAAGGTGCACTGAAAGCGACCCAATGAAGCCACGGATGAAGGCAACCAGTATATGTAAAGTTTTATTAAAGAATAAATCACACTAAAAACACTCCATCTCCATTAATGCTGTTTGAAAATCCATTTTCGTTTCATCACACTTCATCAGATGTGAGTTCGAGTGAAAGACTGCCCTTTTATATACAATCAAACCTTATGCCTTTTGGAGCATGCATGAACACAGGGATAACAGCCCAGGAAAACAGGATTTTCAAACAACGTTAATGGAGATGGAGTGTTTTTAGTGTGATTTATTCTTTAATAAAATGTTACATATACTGGTTGCCTTCGTCCATGGCTTCATTGGGTCGCTTTCAGTGCATGTTTCGTGGTTTTATTGGATTCGTTTTGTGTACTTTTGCCTGCACTTGGAATAAACACAATGACGTTATAGTTACATCACTCCACAAAGAATAATAGTAACTGTATAATAAGTAATGCTGTGTATAGGCATCCGAAAGTCGTACTCCAAATTTCATTCTAAAAAATAGTTTGTGGTTAATATAGCAAAGGAAAACTGTTCAGCTTCCGGAAAATACTTGTCTGTTTTCATCTGGGCCTATTTCAGGAATGGGCCTAATGCTGCAGCATCAATAGCACCCACTTTAATCTGGCCCTGGTTGTAGGTACAAGTTTATAGAGCAAGTTATACAGCATTGCATTCAAGCCAGTGTGCCTTCTGCCCAGTAGACAGCCATCAACTCAACAAGGTCTGTAACTGCATAAGGTTTGTTATCCATTCCTGTTTAAAATGACCCATTTCTTTGGCATTATATTCCTGTATACAATGCATAACACCATTTTCATACTGAACTCCACTGCTATACTGGTTTGATTGTTTGACAGTTTCCACTCATAACTGTTTAAAAGAGCACCTCTGGAGCAGCTATACTACATCAGAGTCAGAACCAAGTTCCAACATGGCTACTGCATACTGTGCCCCTTTATTTACATGTCTGTGGACATGTAGATGTGTGCATGTGTATACACATATATGTAGCAATAGACTTACAGCAATATCAGCATAGCTTTACTTTTAATGACATTCCAGTATACAGAAGAACTTATAGCACTTAAATGGTAATTAAGACTACTGAGCTGTTTGCTTCTAAACAGGTATTTTTGATGTATATCTGTTTGTGTGAAACTGTGTGCACATAGGATTTGCTTTGCACTTTGCATATGTCTGCCATTCCATTGTTGCAGGCTATGTACCACACCTATTGTCCTGGGGTAGTGGCCATGTGTCTTGCAGCCATCTAACACAATGTAGCTCTGCCATGTCTGGTTAAGTCCCTAGCATACAGTGTAGCTGTGAAATGCATCAGCAGTGTTAGTTATGCTAAACTACTCAGCTGTACACAATATGCATAGAGGAGGCAGAATTGCTTTGCATAAGTCTATCTTAGATGAAGCTGTTCTCCTTCAGGTTTTGTATCTGAATAATGTGTTATCTTTTTCTTTGCAGTCTGTGGCACTGTGTATTATGCACAATGTCTATGACTTCCACTGTTTGTCTTTAAATTTAATCAAGTTGTGCTCCCCCATAAGAAAAGACTGCAAATATATCTGCTAAGATTTGAGAAATTCCAAGGGAGGTTTCATTTGGTAGCCAACAGGAAAGCATCAGGAAACACTATTACTCATAAACACCTGAATGAGGAAAGTGTTAGTTTACTACAAGGTATGATCAGTTGAAGAGTATTGAATTTCTCAGGTATTTCCACTATAAATGAATGCATAAACAACTGTATGTTTGTAGCAATGTCCATGTACTATTAGAAAAAATAACTATGGACATTAACTAACAGTTAAAATGCTGAGAAAATCTGGCTTTGTTTGAGTAATGGTTCAGGTCATTATACTTGATTACTTTTCCTTACCACACTGGAATAAAGTTGAAAATGTTTACTTTGCAGAACTTGTTCAGTTTAAGCATTTTAATGTAGAATAATGCCAAGCTGACAATGGCCCTCATGCCGCAGTCCTGTGCTCAATTGTCTCAGCTTCCAATTACCTGCATTGTGACTCTGAGCAGATCATTTACCTAGTCTTCCAGGTCCTCCCTACAGAAAAGCATTTCTACTTAGTGGATATACCTGATTAACAAACAAAAAAGACCAAAAAATATGGCTTTTGAACTAGTTTGTTAGTGGTCTTACTATAAGCAGGATAAAGAGAATATTACTTTATTACATATTTATTTTTTGGTCATTGTGAGGAAGGGTAGCCAGCTTTCAAAAAGTAAACACGAGTTCTAATGATTCTGAAAAGGAGATACAATGCTTGTTTTCTGGTTAATTGTTTGTAATAGTGTTTATTTTATTTGGCAGATTTTATCGACTGTGCTCTTGCTATGTTATTTTGCTAAATGTGGACTTCTGGTAGAAAAGACTATGATTCATTTTTTATTTGATCCTGAGAGTTTGAGAGAGAGAGAGACAGACAGCGAGGCGTATTGTTTTGTTTCTGTTGTTCAGAAATGAAGACAGCTTGAAAGATGCCAGAAACACTCACTGTATAATCTATGCACGTATATTATAAATATATTAACTAGATTTTAAAATAGTTTTAACCAGTGGTTTGAAACAGAAGTGAGTATATGTACATTTGCACTACTTTCCATTTCTTTGCATGTTGATAATCATTTTCACAGATCAAATCCCATGTTTGTCATACTTTAAGAAGTCTAACAATAAATGTAAAAGCATTCTTATTTCTTTCTCATTTTATTGGGTATCACAAAGACAAAACTCCTCAAAAGTTTTAATGTGTTTATATCCTTCCCTATCCTAAAGTTTTATGATTAAAGCTATTAAAATGCTTCCTACATCACCATTCAAGGTCTTTCCAGATATTCAAAGAAGAATTCAGTTGAATAAATGAATATGAAATATTAAAGTAAATGGAGAGACATGCCTGTATTGATCAACTTTATGTAAACTATTGCTTTTATGTGGGCCAAGGCACATGAATAATGAAAGCATCATGTTCCAAGAGCTTTATCTCCCTGAGGCAAAATGTGTACCCAGTTTCATGCTCTCTCTCTCTACAGGGTGTTGCCAACAACATTCATATTCTGAATATTGTATGCAAGGAATACTAATTATATAGATGTAGCCTGTTCACAAATGGAACTCAGCTACTGTTTGATACTCACCTGACTATTAGAGGAGTTTTGTTTAGATAAAGAGGATTTGATTTTGTATTATGTTTAACTTTTGCAGCTGCCTTGTTCAGCCACTCCTTCGAGAAGCAGATGCATATCCTTGACCAGTCTGATAAAATACAGTATCCTCTGCATCCTTAGATTATTTCATTGTTTTATTTTATTTTACTTTTTTTTTTGCCCCTGAAACAACAGCATATAAAGCTGGCAGTATTTAAGGTGTTTAAGAGTTCATCAGCTGGGAAACAGTGACCAATGGACATTAATTATCAGTAATGTGGAAGTACAGCATCATACGTAGATGAACGATTCATAAACCAGATATTCTTTATTTCTGGTCATAAGAATGCTTCACAAGAGAATATTATAAAGGGAAAGGCTAGAGTTAAGAATGTGGCATTAAAACATATACATAGAGCACAATACCTTTGTGATTTGTGTTTTTAATGATAGATCTGGTTACAGAAACTTAAGTAGTGTGATTCTTCAACCTTGTAACGCAAGTTAGTGAAAAAAGGCATGGGTGCTAACAGCCAAAAACTAAAGCAAAGAAAAGCAAGAAAGGAGAAAAGAAAAACAAGAGCAAACACTGGTTAACTGGCACATAGACAAGCGATAATTTGTTATGTTGGAGGGAGCATCGTTGCCAGTGATCTCCCATTAGCTGTCTTGGACATGAACTTCATAGATCTCAGATGTAGTTTAAGCATACTGACTCAATTTCAGCATGTCCATGTGTCTTCAAGGTCAGACAAGTTACTGATGAGAACAGAAATGCAACTTGTTTGTCAAGCCTATCGATCCACATGCACACCCTCAGTGACCTTTGGAGTTATTATTACCCCCAAACTTGAGAGGCAGGCACTGATGGGTGAGAGGCCATTCATTTACCAACCAAAAGGATACATTTAATAATTATTTAAAAAAATATCCCTTTTACTGTTCGCCCCATCTAAGCTCAAATGAACATACATTTGACAGAAACATTCAATAGATAATAAGAAACATACACTATAAATTAGGTCTCCTTTACCAAGCTTCTAACGTTTTTATTGCACCATTATGTAAAGCAATTGCTACATGTTGTCTTCTATCAAGCTTGTTCAATACTTCACCCAATCTTATAAATGTTAGTCTAGCATTACTGAAAAAACTACAACAATGCTACAACAAAGTTGCCAAATTTGCTATCAAATTGTCCAATTTGACGTATTCACTATCTAGTACTCAAAAACATAAACTGTCTCAAATTTGAAAGAAGTATCAACTACGCATAGCTAAAAACAGCACATAGAATACTCTTTTTTTCCTGAGAAATACTCAACTCCTACAGTGGTACACTACCACAAGACCCCTTTACTCAACAGACACAAATCTACTTCAGGTCAGAAAATCATACAATACCTTTGGTGATTTCCAGTGTTCCACCAATTAATCTAAATTGTGGAATTCCCACCCCAATACTATCAGACTAATGTCATCCTCTAACAGCTTCAAAATCAAACTAAAGGACTACCTATTTAATTCCTGGGACTGTGAGTGTTCCAGCTGACATGGTTAAACTCATCATTTCATTTCTTGCTTTGCTTCTACTACTATTCCATTATCATATCTAAATTTTGTTCCCTTTAACTCCACTCGTTTCCTCTAATCATGCTGTTTGCCCTTTATTATCCTAGACATCTCATATTCTACTCTCTGCAAGTTCTAAATGGTTACCTTTCTACTGTCATTAAATCCCTGTCTATAAACTGATCCAAAAATCTTCTCTTTAATAAATGTCTACTTCTTATATCTCTTCCTAGATATAATTGTTTCTACTCTCATTAATACCCACCATATCCATCCTTCTCTTTGCACACTAAGTATCTTACATTGCTTTGTAACTATTCTTTCTCCCTTCTCCTGAAAACAATCATTATGCTAAGTCATTAACTTCTGTCATCTTGTATTGTATTATTTTTTTCTTTTCTTATTGTTAGAATGTACAATTTTTGCAGATTTTCTACCCAGACCTTCACTAAAAAGGGGTCTTACACATCCCTTTTGGACTACCCCGGTTATTAAATAAATAAATAAATAAAAGTTTAAAGATTTCTATAACTATATTACAGAAGTTCAGTAAGTTCTACCCTAAGATGAAAATTCTAATAGTTTACTGAAAAAGGTAATTTCCTAACTAATAAGCTCATATTTAAAATGCAGAACAATTGTCTGCATGTATACATGCATTGAATTCATAAGGTCCAGATTTTCAAAATGCCTCCTATGGGACTGGAAGCACAGTTTAGAATCAAAAATTTAATTTCATAACGTGGCAGTGAGATTACTCTTCAAGGAACACTGTGTAACACAAATGTAAAGCTTCGTGATAGTGATACCTTAGGCAGAGTATGAGAGCCGTTACTTCAGTGCTATTTTCAATTACAAGACCTCCTGAGTAACATTGACATGGTGAATATTACATTATCACCTTTTATCTTTCAGTGTTCTCTATTCTGGTTTCTACCATACCATATGTAATGCCACTAACTTCATGAATTATGCCATTTTCTTTATATCTATTTTGCCTGATAATGAGTTAAGTAGTGATTGAGAAATACACTTTCTGCTCAAACGCAGCTCACAAGGTATGTTCATAAATGGAGTACTATGACAGTCTCTACAAACCTGTTGACATCAGAAAAAGTTATCAGCATGCATATTAAACCATGACACATACAGGAATTTTGCCTCATTCTCACTATTTTGGACATGTATTTTCGAAGACCATCTACTGAGCTAGATCAGATTTGCACAATTCTCTCCTAAAAATATAGTTGCACAGTAACTGTGTAATCACATTTCATGATGGAAGCTCACACTGTCAGTAGCATAGTTCATGGAAAATTCTGGTTGCAAACTGTTTATTTCAAAAGTCATTTTTCTCTCTTTAAAAGGTCAGATCTTTGGTTGTAACTCTAAGAATTTTTATTATGTCACACTGAGATTTTCAGCTTTACATATAGGAGGCCTAAGCTTAACATGTTAAACAGTGTCATTGTGTAATTCAGTCTAGAAGATGATTTTATGATATAAATACACAATCCCCACACATGCTCAAATGTGCAATGGCAGAGTCATAACTTAGAGCATGACAGCCTTTAGAAGTTTAATCCAATATATCAGGTAATTGCCAAAATTATAAGCTCATTTAACAGAATGAACACGTGCTTGTGATTTTGCCTGTTTTCAATTTATCTGGTCCAAATTTTAAATATGCTGTCTGTGGTAGCCAGCCTCATGATTTATTTCAATGCCATTTCACAAGTCAGTCTCCAAATTAATGGGATTTACTTCAAATCCTTCGAATACTATATGTTGATGATATGGTGCTATACTGCATTAACGACCCCCTCTCTTTAATACAGCAAGAACTCCAGTCTGACATCATATTCCTAGCTCACTGGATTAATGCTAACAAACTACTGCTTAACTATACCAAAACTAAAACAATCATCTTGGGGAGAAGTCAAACATGATGTAAAAATAAAAACTCACAGCAGGTTTTTGACCATCTTTGCAATCAGAAAGAAGCTGCCTTACCTCAAAGTGTTATAAAGGTTAAGCTTCCCTTGTTATGGTCTATTCTAGCAGTGGCTAGGAAAATAATAACTAGAAATTGGATTTCAGATACACCTCCTTCGTTCAATGAATTTAAAAATGTTATGAATATAGTGTGCCATATGGAAATAAACACAATTAGGACTAGAACAAATAGAAAAACATCTTATTTTATTGTATGGGATAATTTACAAAATTTGTTAAAAAAATGTTAATTTCAATAGCATGGTATTTTAGTTTAATTAATTGATCTGATTGTAGTGGATGTCTTTGTAAATACTTTAGTTGTTTTGTTGAATATTATAATAATACCTATTTTTAATTACTTGTATAAAATTGTTATGATATTTCTCTTATATGTTAAAACAATAAACCTGTTTTGAAAAAAAAGAAAGAAGCTGCCAACTCATTAAATTACTTGGGGATTTGGGTAGACTTTTTTTTCAAGTTCCATATCCATCTCAAGAACGTGCTCAATAATATTAACTTACTCTTGCTGTGAGCTAAGAAAATTCTCAACATTATAGGTTCATAATTGTATACTAGGCTGATAACCATCAGGGATTTTATAAGCCTAGCCATGCAATCCAGTCCACTTGTGTTCCTATGTATCATGGGCATTTATTAGAAGGGACTATGTTAGGAAGTTTCTAGAGGCAATGTGTGGGGCATGTTAGTTTGGGCATTACTGTTGTAGGGTGAATTTCGGATTTCCCATATGTTGGTCAAGGTTATGCTTAAATAGGGTTAGGGATGGACTCTACTTCATATGGCTGAGGAGCCAGCTCCAGAGTATGGGAATCTTCTGAGGCACATAATCTGTCTCACCTACATGTCTTATTTATGTCATGAGCAAAAGTTAAATCTTTGGATTTAAATACATTCCATTGTAATCTACCAGAAATGCCATAGACATAGAATATACTCCTCCACTTGCAATAACCTCCAAATGAAATGCCACCGCCATTCATATATTATCAAACTCCATCCACCTATTCATCACACTATCTGCTAGAAATGAATGCCATTGTAAAATTTTATAAAAAAGTAAAATGGCTTTCCATACAACAGTGAGCTGCTTTTCTGTTTGGCTTACAACTATTTAAACTTTCAAGGGTGAACCCCCCACCAACACCTTCCAAGTTAATTTGACAAAAACACCCATATAATTTTATAAATAACCACTCTTATCCTCCCATTCCAATCTCAAAACAGGACTATACTGCAGAGACATTTCCTTCTCTAGTCTTACCACAGATATATGAGGAAACCTCCCCACGTATCTTAAAACATTTTTTATCTTACCCCAGATTCTTCTCACAGCTTAAAGAGCATTACAACACCCAAGTGAAATTTGAGTGTTCCACTTCAGGACATATAATCTAATCCGTCCTAACATACTCCCCACATACAACCCCCTTTCATTTCTGCCTCTTATTTTCCTGCTTTCATCAATGACAGTACTTGCTAAATCTTTTGGCTACTAAATTGTACTGCGTTTACTATAACTGCTTGCATGCTAGTAGCGTGTAAAACTTGTTTACTGACACTTGGACAAAAAGACATGTTCTCTAACTCCCATTAGCAAAATCTTACTTTACTACTGAGCCCTCCCAGCACCCAATGTTATTAAAATGTACATGCCTACTGGAACTCTAATTGTAGCCTTCAAACTCTCATCCAGTTCCAAACACCAGTCCTCACTTCCTAACCCTAAAACGTTACTCCCTCTCCCTAAATCTAAAATCCCTGATCACTTCCTAAACAAAAAACTCCATTCTCCACCCTAACCTTAAAGTTCCTGATCACTATCTAAACCTAAAACTCTAACATGCCTCCTTAAACCTAAATTCTTCAATTGCTCCCAAACCCTAAAGTTTCCTTCCACTTCCTAAACATAAAACTCCTCTGCTGCTCCCTAAGCTTAAATTTCCACCCTGCTCCCTAACCATAAGACTCCTGTCCTGCTCCCTAAGACTAAAAGTCCCTTCCAGCTTCCTAACTCTAAAATTCCCATCCTGATCCCCAACCTAAAATCTCCTCTCTCACTCCCTAAACCTGAATACCTTTCCTGATCACTAACTAAAACCCTAACATAAGCTTAGTTACCTAAATCATGGTCAGTGTTTCTGTACCCCTTTTGGTACAGGAGTAATTTGTCTACTCAATTAGAACTAAGAGAATTATATTGGCAGCTTCTACTAAATGCTAATAATATCGCAGGTATTAATGACACAACCTCTGTTAAAAGCTTGCTGTTTTTAAAAGGGAAAGAATATCAATAAAGAATGGAATGTATCATCATCATCATCATCAACCCCCCCTTTTCCCATTTTCTGCATGGAGTCGGTGTATCGTGTCAACTGTCACAATTTCACTGTATTCATTGTCAGTCACATGCCTTCTTTGACACTCATGCCTGAATATCATAGGCCTTCTCTTATACAATCCATCTACTTCTTTGGTGAATTCCCTCATTTTTTTCTTGCCTTCCTCCTGTTTGTCCCAAATCTTCTTCAGCAGATTGTCTTCCGCTTTTCTGCACATGTGCCTAAACTACAATAATCTGTTCTCTTTTACGTTGTCTGCAATTTGAGCTACTTTGGCTTCTGCTCTTATGTCCTCATTTCTTCATCTGTCCCATGTGCCTCCTACCACCCATGTTAGGCACTTCATCTTCATATCTCCCTTGACTTCCCAGGTTTCTGTACCATACGGTAGTACTGGTTGCACTACTGTTTTGTGCACATTACTTTTCAGCTTCTTTGCCATTCTTATGTCATATACTACACCTGACACTCTGTGCCAATTGGCTGCAGCCCCTCTCATTCTAGCTTTGACCTCCTCATTCAGACTTCCCGTCTCCTGAGCCACTCAAGCCACTCCTCAAAGTTACTTGAAGCTGTTATCCAGTTAAATTTTCCCTTCTGTCTCACGTCTCAACTTCTACTAAACTACCATGCTACTTGCTACCATTACAACTGTCTGATCTGTACTCCGTTTCATCCCACATGCCTTCAGTTTTGCATTTCATTCTTCTGTCCTTTGCTGCAGTTTTTGCACAGAGCCTACCTGTAATGCAACATTGTCTGCATACAGCAACTTTGTTACTCTGTCTAGTCCGACCTGTTTGCTAATATAGTCCATCACCAATATGAACACCAGTGAGCTCAGACCTGATCCCTGGTACATACCCACTCCCACTGGGAACTCCTCTTTGAAACTGAACACTGTACTTGAGACATTGAGTCCTTGTATATAGCCTGCAATAATTCCAGCAATGTTTCTGGAACTTCAAACCACCACAGGACTGCCCAAATCAGCTTGCTTGAGAATTTGTCAAATGCTTTCTCTAAGTCAAAGAATGCCCATGTGGACTCCTTCCTCATCTCTCACTTTTTCTCAACTATCTGCCTCACTGCAAACATTAGTTCAGTTGTGCTGCATCCTGGTCTGAATCTGAACCGATCATCTCCCATCTTACTTTCCACTATATTAAATGCACTGTACTTTGAAAAAGTTTTTAACATTTTTTTTAATTAATTGATGTCAGTTATGTATAACTTTGAATGGTCGTCTGTATCTGAATTTGTTAAAATGTAAGTTGTGTTGAACCATAGAATGAGAAAGTAGTGTTCTATCTGATGAAATTATAAACCACATTGTGGAGCGAAATTGCTTATTCTATTTTTATTAAATTTGTTGACACCTTCTGGCGACCACATGTTTTGTTTTTAAATTAAATGTAAAATGAACTATGCTTCACTTAGGAAAGGAGTATATAGCATATTAGCTGCACAATAATATACCACTCCCCCTCTCCACAGCTGCTTTTTTTCTCCCTCCATAATGTCCCAAACCATGGATGGTGCTATATAAATTCCAGTTTGCTAATATGATGTTTTAAATGTGGGTTTTCTAATGCACTCACTTTAACTTGTCTCTTAACAATCTCTGTAACTGAATTATTTTGGGGGCAGGTTTAACTGTGTACACTGTCTTCTGCTACATTCTGGGATATTGTGAAATAATAAGAAATGGTTCTTCTGGCTATTTCCTAAAATTTATGGATGCACATTTTACAGAAAATTAGTTGACCTCCTAGCAGGCTCAATTAATTAGCCCATAGCTCTTGTATAGATGAATTCAAAGGAGATAACATACCCTGGGATTCAGTAAGCTCTGCACGGTGTGCAGGAATAGTGCAAGAGCTGCTGCAGACAATATGGCCAACATGTAATCCAGGAATGAGTTCCAGGGATGTGCACGAGCGCTCCTGCACTATTCCTGCATGGACACAGCCTCTGTATGCTAATTACCTCATTTGCTGGTGAAAAACATGCAAATGAGGTGAATTAGTGATCCAAGTAGCAGGCAGGTGTCTGTGCAGGAATAATGTAGAGTACAGAAATGTATTCGGCCAGTAGCTGAATATATTTCTGCAAACTACAAAACAGAGGCATGACAGGTCATAAAAAGGTATGTATTATAAGGGTTAGGCATGCCAATGGCCAAATATATGGCCATAGGCATGAAAAATAATTTCAAAATTTTGGCCGTTTAAGTGTAGGGCAGTGGTGCGCAAATGGGAAAAAAAGAAAAAAGCTGGAAACAAGCTTTTAAACCAAAATCATAATTTTGCCATAATAGTCAATGGCATGCATAACACAACAAGACCATGGAATAGTGGTTGCTAAGGGGGAAGGCTGAGTGTCAGTTTTCGAACCATGCATTAGCAGTTAGTTCTATGCAAACAAGGGGAATGATACTGAATCATAGATTTCCCCTCAGTGCTAGCTTTCACCCAACCGTGTAGGTTAATAACACCATGGGCTACACCTAAGAGCTAGATGACCTCATGAGGGGGAGTGTCATGGCTGCTGTAAGCTTAATGGAGCACAGTGGCCCGTGCTTGCCCTTAGCTAAGAACAGCTGAGGAAGGGGGTGTGTCTAAAGCTGCCCAGCAGTATTTACATTGCCTAAACAGGTGTGCGTGCTGCACACTGGGTTTTAAACAACAAAAAAAAAAAAACACACCAGGAAATAGCAGCTCCATTCACATTAGAGCACTGGGTCTGCATGGCACACCTCGAGGCTTAAACAGGAAGGTAATTGTAAGGGAAAACAGAAGTAGAAAGGTAATCAAGGAGAACTAGCATAGCTGGCAGGTTAAATTTATCAGAATCAGCCAATTACACAGGCAGCAGCCCAGCCCAGCACATTATTATAAACTATGCAAACACCTTCCACTCTGTTTTTTCCGACAAACTCTACACCACCAGTGTACACAAACTGAGAAATTTTTCTAACAAAACCAGCAAAATGATAGGGGCTGCTGTCACTCTCATAAATCAATATGTCGAAGAAGCTGAGGGTGGTGAGGTTGAGAATGCTGATGACCCACCCACAGTGAGGATAAGGAGAAGAGTGTACACACCCAGGGTAACCTACCAGGGGCTACATGACCTGGAGATAGTGGAGCACTATAGGGTGGACAGGGACCTCCTACAGCAAATTGTTGAGCTGTGCCGGCCATGCCTTACACACAGAACCAACAGAGGGGAACCCATCCCAGTGGATACCAAAGTATGTGTAGGCTTAAGAATACTAGCCACAGGTACCTTCCAAATGGCCAACTGGGGATATTATTGGATTTTCACAGGCATCAGCATCTAGGGTACTCCACCAGTTCCTGGATGTCATGTCAGCACATGCCAGTGAGCACATATGTTTCCACAATACCCATGAAGTGTTGACCAGCAATATGCATCTCTTCCACCAAATAGCAGAATACCCTGAGGTAGTGGGTGCTATAGACTACATGCACATACACATCAAAGCACCACCCGGTGAGCGGGGTAGGGTCTACATAAACCGCAAGGGCTTCCCCTCCATCAGCTGCCCGGTCAAGTGCAATGCCCAAGGCATTATAATGAATGTGTGTGCTTGCCGCCCTGGAAGCTATCAAGCTATCACGATTCCCACATCTGGCATATGATGCAGCTGTACCAGAGATTTGCCAGTGGGGACATCCCATATGGCCACCTAGTGGGAGATGCTGGTTAGGCACTGAAGCTGTGGCTGATGACACCCATCAGAAATGCACACACACCCGAACAAGAACTCCATAATGAGGCACACGCACAAACCAGAGTCATAAGAGAGCATGTGTTTGGGATGCTCGAGTCACGGTTCCAGTGCCTGGACATATCAGGTGGAGCCTTGCAGTACTCTCCAGCTACATATACACAAATTTTCATTGTATGTGGCATGCTACACAATATGATCCTGCGGAAACAGCTGCAGTAGGAACAGCACTGGTTAGAGCCACACAGCTCCCCACCATTGCCAATATCAGCACAGGCACAGTGACGCGGAGGAGGAACAACCTGATCCTGACCCTGTAGGCAGAAGGAGGCATGCCCAGTATGCCCAGGCTTTGGCAAAGAGGCAACACATAGCACACACACTGACACGGTAGGAACCCAGGGAATGACACCTCTCTCTGACTTGCACATACAGTAAAAGGGATGCCAAATATGACACTACCTGTGCTTTATCATGTACAGGGAGTGTACTATGTGCATCTGACATAGTCAGCCCTCCAGCACCATCCTCGGGTCTATATTACATCACTGAACACTTAAAAAAGTGAACTGTGAATAATCGACGCTATGTAAGCGAAAGCTTACAATTTCAAACTGTCAGAACAGCGATTTTTTTCTAAGGGAAAAAATCGCTGTTCCAACAAAAAAGAAAAAAGAAAAAAGAAAACAATTTAAACATTACATTAAGTGGAGGGCTTTTCCCCCCACCCCCCCCTCAATGTGGGGGGCTCTGCCACCCATCCCCCACTTAAATATACCAACTCCGAGATCGCACTACATTGCCGATAACAGCAAAGTAACGAAGCGGCCAAGCAAATTCTTTCCCATGGAAAGAATTCGCTTAAAAGCCACTTTGATATTTCGCCTTTTCAGTCTTTTAAGTTCAACCAAGACGCATTTGAAAGATTGCATCTTCGGTCTTGTAATAGGAATCCCCATCCTCAATACCGGCACAGTCATAAGGTAAGTCACTCTCCCTATCAATTGCTGAATGGAGTAGTATGTTCTGCTACTTTTATCTATGGTATGGATGTGAGCATGCAAAGGAATCGGGTGGCTGACTGGGATGGCAGCAGATAGTAGACACCTATATGGGTAGCATGAAATCCATAACAAATACTGGTGTCAACAAAATAGGCAGTACTAGACAAAGTGACAAATCCCACTGTAGGACATGTGGTGGGCCAAATGTGTGTCCATAGGACACACATAAATGGCAGTGAGGCTCACATACCCAACAACAGTCTCACCCAGCAGGACAGGTGTAGATGACCACAAAGAAAGGCTGTGCTAAGGCCTCCAATTGATGGCAACGGAGAACAGCCCCCCTACAGACCTACAGAGACAGATTACAACAGGTCAAGCAGTTGGATGCTAGTTCTGATGGGTAAGAAGTCTGAAACTGAAATGTAGGTCAATAAAATCTAAGCTCTGTACTCCACTGATATGCCTCTAGTCTGCATGATAGGTCAAAATGCAGAATGAAATGGAAGCCAACAGAGTACCTGAAATAGCAGTACAGTCATAGCAAATGTTTACAGTTGTCAGGTGTGCCCCCCCCACAATCCTATGTAGAAATGTAGTAGCATGTACATGTGGGTTTAATAACAGTGGAGCACAGATTACCTGAGCTGGCCAAATTAGCAGGATAGATTGTTGCACATGTACAATATGCAGGGCTCTTGTATGTTAGGTTGTTGTGTATTGTAAATTGTGTGGAAGTGGTCAGCATGTTGGCATGGAGGGTTGTGTCCTGGTGGCCTATGGCCAGTACTGTTGATGACAGGGCCATGTTTTTGACAACTGCAGTGCAAAACACAATGCATCCCAGCAAGACCTAATTCAGCAGTCATCCATGCTTACTGCTCAGATGTCAATATCTGTCACCATCTGAAAGATGGACATGCCATGAATGTGGGCCCAGACGTACACACAGTACACAGGTGGAAGTACCCTAGACAGAGTATATAAAATGTAACTGTCAACTACACACACCTTTGGAATTGTACATACAGGTTAGCAGCACATTAGCTGGCTGTGTAGTATGGAATACTGATGTAGTCTGGCCAGTCACTGGCAGACCACAAAAAGCACAGTTATGAAGTAATGAGAAACTGTGCTGTTTTTTGGTCTGCCAGTGATTGGCAGACCACAAAAGTCACAGTTATGAAGTAATGAGAAACTGCTGATGTCCCTGCACAGGCCAACATAAGGGAAATGTCCCAGGTATATCTGTGAGTCAGCTGCAAGAAACTTCCATAGCCCACATGCACTCAGCTCACCCCACCATGAGCCACAGGTTGATCACAGGTCATATCCCTGCTGTTGGGAATGAGTACAGTATGACCCCCACTTCTGTATGGGAATACCCACAGACTGCAGCATGCTGAAGAGGTGTCCCATGCAGGTGTGTCCCTAGCTGTAAGCAGCACCCTGCCTACATCCAGACCATGGATCAATATGGACAGGAACTATTGTCATTAACACCTCACACACTTTCCCTGTCACCCCCAGAGGAATTCACTGGCTCGCAGCCTGGAAATGTATGGGGTAACAGAATGCACTGGCCTGCTACAGATGGCCTGCATCACTACCAAATGGCCTACAGTCATCTGTCAAAGGCCTGTGCCTCACTCGTAGTACCAATGTATGGTATCTTCTGGGGTCCCAACTAACAACCTAACACAGTCAACAGAACACAAATGCAAGGTCATGTTGACAAATTCCAGTAGCATGCTCCCCATGCCCTACTGCATGAACTGTGAACCAATCCATAAATGCCATTGGGATGAAGGGCGAACTATAGGGATACTTCTCAGATATCGCTTGCATAATGTTAGGAAGAGGATAGAATAACAGAGTGAGGGGGTATAGCTGCATGGACGTTGTGCAGTATGTGAAGTCTGACACTCTAATGTGTGCCTATACTACCCCTGCCTGCAAACCCAGTAATGGGTGGCTACAAACCTGCTCGTAAGCCACAATGTAAAGGGGAACTGACCAGATATATGAGCCCTGTCTCTGGGTGAATCTGTACAGCTGAGAGGTATGGCCACAGCAGGATATGTCCATTCTGTTAAGTCGATATATGTACAAGAAAGGGGATCCTCAGCCACCATAGTACCAAGGTGCTGGACCATTTACACAGACCCATCAGCAAGTGTCTGTAGCTACCCCTCCAGAATGGCAGGATTGTGCAAGAACATGTAGGCTGCGGACCACAATACTGGACTCAGCTTCATTCATCTTGTATTTCCCAGTAAATAACTGTGAACAAATAATTATATCTGTCAGTAGTTGATGACATAATACATCACAGTGTAAAACAGTACATATGTCTGAATATCTCTGCTAACACCAACCATGTAACACAAGCAGCACAAATAGCAATAATTACAGTATCCCCCTATCTGTCACCCATTGTGACTCCATATTGTCAACCTATCTACAGATATCCAGCAGAAACATGTTGCTAGCTATAGGTGTAGAACACCAAACCCTGGACTGGAGTACAACCCTACCTGGAATGAATTCACACACTCAATACAGAAGGTCATAGTGGGTATGCTCCTACACTTAGAGAAATGAAGCCCATGTCTGACAACACAGTGGGCTATATATATGTCTCTGTCATTCCCAGATGTCTGTGCACACACACACACCAAATTGTACACCATTTATGCTTCACACACACATTGGATAGGAATACTCACACATATCAAAGGCCAACACACTATAATATGTCAAACATGCACACACAGAGATGTGGGGAAGGGAGAGACAGACAGTGACAAAGAAAATTCCATTATGAGGTCTGTCCCATCCACTACACATCCAATTGGCCGATGCCATATGATGTGCTGATGTCAATCACTCTAGACATTCCTTTTGGTAGTCCTCAGCCCTACAGTGTCTGTGGTGCTTGTGATAACTGTAACATGATAGTACAAATCAGTATTCATGTAGCATTTGTATATTCAGTCCTGTCAAATGTAAAGTTGTGTGAGACTGAGTGCGTGTGTGTGTTTCCAGAGGAATGATTTATGGCCCATTCACACACACTGCACTTCCCATTGCCCATGTTAGCACTCCTGCTGATGTCTGTCACCTTGAAATAAACCATCGGCTAAACCTTAGCCCTGTAAGCTCCATGGCACTTGTGATAACTGTATAATACTGTAGTTTAGTAAACCAGTTAGGTAGGAGTTCTAATCCTGAACAAGGCAACTGTGATAGAGTGTGTGCATGTTCACACTCACTACACCTGCCATTGCCTTACTTTAGCATGCCTGCTGATGTCAGTCACCTTGAAATAACCCTTTGGGGCCAAGTCTCAGCCCTATAAGCTACATGGTGTTCATGATAACTGCATAATACTGTAGTGTAGCAAATTAGTCAGGTAGGACTTCTAATCCCAGACATAGCAACTGTGGAAATGTGTGAGAGTGTGTGTGTCTTTGTTGATACCTGATTTTGTGGTCATTCACACTTACTACACTTCTCTTACCCCTCCTTTAGCACTGCAGCTGATGTCACTCACCTTCAAAGATACCCTTGGAGAGCTCTCTAAAATATAAGCTCTGTGGTGCTTGCAATAACTGCATAATACCATAGTGTAGCAAACTAGTTTGGTAGGAGTTCTATTCCTGGTCCTGGCAACTGTGATACTGTGTGTGTCTTTGTTAACATCTGATCTTGTGGTCATTCCGTGGTGCTCGTGATAACTGTGTAACACTGTCATTCTAATACATAGCTAGGTAGGGGTTTGAAACTCAATACTGGCAAGTGTGTTTGTGTGTGTGTCATCAGTATCCTGTGTAGGTGTTGGGTGTGATTGTGTAATAACAGGATCTATTGCAGGGTGGTTTTTGCTACATTTTCATATTGAGGACCCATATGTCCCAATGTCACATTACAAGGCCAACAGTTGTCAAACACCATAGAGGTTGTTGTAAACAATCCACAGCCATAAATGTATATATATATATATATATATATATATATATATATATATATATATATATATATATATATAGGCAAGCATTATAATACCCAGAGACCTCTCTCCACCCACAGATCATACACAAACACACTTGGTTCTTTCTCTCTACCTTTCTATCTTTTACTCTGTCTCTCTCTCTCTCTCTTTCTCCTCCTCTCTGGTAGATGTAGAAAAATGCATCTGTTTTGCATAGGCAGCAGCTTGACTTTGGTAGGTAATGCTCATGATCAGCTGATGGCCTGTGCATGAATTGGAGTTCTCCGCTTGCTCATTGCATGTGGAACAGCTGTGGTATCATTCCCATAGCCAATTGCATGGAAACACACTCTTATAAGTAAGCACTGCAAGTGGGTGCTTCTCCTTCACTGTAAGCAGGGTTTCATGTGAGTGTGTGACTAACAGCATCACAGAGGGTAGTTGGAAATACCTCTTACAACAAACAGTGTGGAGACAGGCCAACAAACTGGAGGGGGATGTTCCAGACATGGGGACAGAATGTAAGTATTGCTGTGCTACATTTGAAGTAATGTTGGTTTAACAGGGTTTGTGTGGATATGGCTGTTCTGCATGATATAAAGTCTGGCATGACAGTGTTATGTGGTTGAGAAAACTCTCACCTGTAGGACTATCTGCAGACTGGCCAGAGTGTGGAGTCTTAGATTTGGTGTGTTACTCAAACATTTTCTGTCTTTATAAATGCAGTATCATACTCTGATGATTGTAGTCAGTAAATGGTAACATCCATGTGTGTTACTGACTTCATATCCCTCAGAAGAGATATGTCACAACGAACCCTGTTACACCAACAACGTTCTCAGTTTATAACTGCAAAATGTCAATATTGGCCCTGTGTTTGTGCCTCTGTCCCCCAAGTCTGTCACCCTTTGTTCATATGTCATACAGTAAGAGGTGGATATGTACAGTATATCATTATTTACTGACATAATTCCTGATATCAAGCTAGTGATATATCAGACTGCCAGACATGTAATGTATTGGAGGCCTAATATTTGAGGACAAAACCTGGACATTCTGTTGTAGTCTTACAGTAGCGAGGTCTCTGTACTTATGGTGATTGTTGACAGAGTGTCTGTATTATGTAGCAGTGTATTGTGATTATGTTATTTGACCTGTGTACAGACTGGGGTAGATGACAGTGTTCTTGGTCCTGTTCTATCTCACTCTGCATACTGCTCCAGTTTCTGATACCCTACTAGCCTATATGTTTGTAGGGCCAGACTGAGACATGTCCCATACCACAGTCAGGCATCAGACTACACAATGAATTGGGTCAGTATATGTAGGGTTAGTGTGTGAGTGGCAAACATGATGATGACTTTTGTTCACACAGTCCATATACTGTACTATTCCATAGGCTTACCATTATGTGACTGTGTTGAGATTGGTTGTGGGTATGCACTTTCACACTGGTGTCTGTTACCACAGGCTGTTACATGCCTGTAATGCCTGCTATATTTCCAATTACATGTGTATTCCCCTATAGGTAAATTGTGTTAATGTTATGACAGTCTGCCTGTAGTGTAGACAGTGCTTGGTGACATGCCTAGCAGCTCAGTGTATTTACAATAGTGTGATGTTATGTGCAGATATTTGTCAGATGTACTGTTGCCTGGCCACCATACATGTTGTATATTTCTGACAGAGTAGTGGGCTGCTGTGAAGATGTATGTCAGTAACTAGTGGGAAGTATATGGCTTGGGACCTCTGCTCCTTCACTTAATATGTATTAGGACAGACAAGTGGATGTGAATGCATCAACTGTGTAAGCTTATCTAGTCCAGTATTTGTGATATATCCCCATTTTCATGGCTTTAAACATCCACTTTGTCAGGCATGCTCCACATTTCTTCCACTAAGGAGTTCTGTGCATACCACCTGACTGACCAGATTGTTTCAGACTGTCCATGTTTATTGCTCATATGCCTTCTGTATTCCACAGGATCATTACTGTGATTTGTGTGGTACTTCACTATGATGATTTTATGATGTCTGTCAGTAACTGATAGCGTACATGTCAGTTTCAGAAGAGCCTTCCTTCACAACATGTATGTTGACACAACCCCTGTCACTGTAGCAACATTCTACATATACAACTGCAATACATACATTAGGTTCTCTTAGGTTCATAGGTTCATAGGTTCATACTAGGCTATCTGCCCTAGGGCATTTATAAGCCTAGCCAGAATGTGTTTGGCTTTCATCACCCATTTTAAATTTATTTTGCTATGCCCTTTTTCGAGGTTAGTATACTGTGCCTCTGTCTAACAGTGACACAGAAGTGATACCCAGGGTAAACCTACGATCTCCCATCCACTCATCAAGAGAGAGTCAATGAGGGACTCTGCCTAACCTGGACTGGGATTTTATTCCAGAGTGAAGAGAGCCTCTGGGTTATGAATCTGTCCCTCCAGCATGTCCTATTTATTTCAGTGCTGAGGTTCAAGTCTCGAGCGTAGCTCGATGGGATTTGGATTTTCTGAGGTGCAGCATGTCCATTAATTCCGGGTTGGACATGGCTTTATACGTCAGGCACAGATCGCCTCTGAACAGGTGGTATGCCACTGAGTAGAGCTGGAGTTTCTTTAACCAGGCAGCATATGGCATCTGTTTGAGCCCTTTGATCCTCTTGGTGAGGTACTTTTGGGGTCTTTCCAGTTGCTGCAGGTGTCTGGTAAGGTACATCCCAAAGGGGCATTGTACTCAATTATGGGCCTGATGAGGGATGAGTAAAGAGGCACAATGACCTCCCTGATCTAGATGTGAATCCCTTCATGATTAAGTGGGCTATATAAAATGTTTTTCTAACCACTTTGGCCACGTGGTTGTCAAATGAGAGATTGCTATCAACTTGGGTCCCCAGGTCCCTAATTACTTCTTCTGTACTTAATGGATTACCACCTATGTGGTAATTTGTGGGCACTTTGTTTTTGCCAAAGGGGATGACTATACACTTTTGGCATTCAGCTTGAGGCCATGGCTCTGGCACCAGTTGTCTGTTTCTATGAGGCCCTTTTGGAGGATGCTTGTGTCGGCTGGAGAGTCGATTATGGTGCCCAGTTTGCAGTCATCTGCGAACTTGGTCAGCCACAGTCCTTCCGTGTTGGCCTGTACCTCCGAGAAATATATACCGAACAAGAGAGGTCCCAGGACTGAGCCTTGTGGGACACCACTTGTAACTGGTTTGGAGTCTGACATGGCTCCAGCAATTCTAACCATGTGGGTTCTGTCCTTGAGCCAGTTTGCAATCCATCTAGTGATATAGGGGTTTATATTGAAGCTGGTGAGCTTATCTATAATGCCCGAGTGGGGTATTGTATCGAAGGCTTTTGCGAGGTCCAGGTAGGCTGTGTGGACCACCTTCCCCTCGTCAATGGCCTTGGTGACTGTTTCAAAGAAATCAACCAGGTTTAAGAGGCAGGATCTGCCCTTAACAAAGCCGAACTGGGTAGGATCCAGTGTTTGTAGGTCCCCAATATCTTTATTTATGAGGTCCATGATGATCCTTTCCATAGCTTTGCAGACCAAGCTAGTCAGGCTTATGGGGCAATAGTTTCCAGGATCCGGTGAGGCACCACCTTTATGGAGAGGGACCACTGTTGCAGTACACTACTCTTTGGGCACATATCCTGTAGTAAGGCTGAGATTGAACAGTAGTTTTATGTTTGGGTTTAGCTCTTCTTGGAGTTCATGTAGGACGCAGCCCGGGACACCATCTGGTCCCATTGATGCTGTGTTTTCTGCTTTGGAGAGGGCAGCTCTTACCTGAGCATCTGAGATGTCAGGGGGGCAGCACTCTGCTGGGATAGATATTTGCCCTTTGGTGGGAGGGGAGAAGTTTGCTGAACCTGTCAGCTAGGATGTTGGCAATGTCTGTGGGTTCGGTGTATTTTTGTCATTTGGACTAATTCTGAGCATATCTGGGAATTACCACCCAGGTTCCTAACATAACTAAAGAAAGCCTTGTGATTATCCTTAGTGTCCTGTGCAATTTTTCTCAAGCTGGCCTTAGACAATTTTATGTGTGCCCGTAGTTTTTGCTAATACTGATCAGTGATGCCTTCCCTTTTGGGATTTTGCTCTATCATTTAGTAGCTTCCTCCTTCTATTGTATAGTTTGTTTATGGCTGGGGTCCACCAGACAGGACATCTGCCTTTGGAGGATCGGGTCTTGGTTTTATTTGGGATCGCATGATCCATGCATTCCTGAAGGTGTTCATAGAATGCGTTTATAAAGGATTCTGCGGTCTGGGCCGTATTTTCCACAGGCTCGGGGGCTTTGAAGGATTCCACCTCAGTTTTGAGGAGTGTGAAATTTGCTTTAGAGAAGTTTTTCACTGTGGTTTTCTGGGCAGGGGGTGGGGTTGGGATGTGAATATCCAGTGAGTTTAGTTTATGGTCTAATCTTACCAGTGAGGGATACACTTCTGGTCTGGAGCATAGAGTCCCCATGTTGGTGATGATCACGTCCAGTATGTTTTCCCCTCTTGTGGGAGTGGTAACAAGTTGTTCCATAGCATTTGAGTTTATAAATTTTAGGATCCTTTGGGCTAGGGTGTTGGAGCTAGAGTAATGCTCCCAGTCTATGTTTGGGTAGTTGAAGTTGCCCAATATAATGGTGTTTGGAGAGACTTTCATATTTTCCAGTGTTCTCAGGAAGGCCGAGTGGGGTTCCTGGGTTTGGGAGGGTGGTCTGTAGCAGGCTATAAACTGGAAGGCAGTTTTGCCCACTGTTAGTTGCACATGGATAGTCTCTGATGCTTCGTGCTTTGCCACCAACCTGGAGGTGTGGGTATCTTTGATGAATATCGATACTCCCCCTCCTTTTGTGGTTCGGTCCAAGTTTTGGGCCGAAAAGCATGGTATGAGGTATAACCTGGTAGTGCTGTGGTGCTCTCGGGAGCCCTGAACCAGGTTTCTGTTACTGCACAGATATCGATGTTCTCCATGCTAAGGAGAGTTTCGAAAAGTGCATCTTGAGGTTTAGACTTCTGGCGTTGAGTAGCATTACTCTTAGTTTCTTATCCCTTGTGATACCTATGGAGGTGGGTTTGTCTTTTGAGCCTTGCCTAAAAAAGGCACTATGGGGGTAGCAAGAGCCTTTGCCAATATCCAAAAGCCCAGGGGTGACAGGTGTATGCCGACCCTAGCGAAGCATCGTGGCTTGTCGAGCATATCATCCCAAGCTGAAAGGCATTGGATCCCCTTTGAATGACACCAGTACTTAAGCCAATTGTTGAAATTGATCATCTTGTCTTCATATTGTGGCATCATTCTTGGTGAGGGTCAGATGCTACTCAAGGTCAGGGTCATACCGGCCTGGGCTACATGCTCATAGAGCTCCTTTATGTCTCTTTTCATGTAGTCCAGGGAGGTACGTCTCAGGTCATTCACACCAGCATGGACAATGACTGAGTCATATTTGTACTTGCCTTGGAGTGACCTGAGTGCTTGTGTTATGTGGCGGATCCTAGCGCCCGACAGGCTGCTCACCATGACCCTCTCCTTGTTCATCCTGGTGAGTGGGACATCAGTGTGCCTGACGATAGAGTCACCTATTACAAGTGTATCAGGTGTGTTGTTTAGTCTTAAGGGCTGTGACTGTTTGGCACACTGGCTTTGTGAGATATGTGTTGCACGTGTTTAGTTTTGGGGTAGCGGCTGCTTGGGTGTCTGCTTTGGAGGTCTCTGCTGCTTCGGCAGATCTTTATTTAGAGCCTCAGTGTATGTTTTTGTGTGATTATGTGTTTGGTTTGCTGTCATGGTAGGTCTATGTGAGACTGGAATTGTAGTGAGTGTGGTTTCCTTCTCCTCCTGACTGGTTATGCCAGTACTGAGTTGAGAGAACTTAGCCTCCAGTTTGGCTATATGGTTGCATCTCTCACATGTGTTTTAATTTGTTGGGAGGAGGAGAGGGTTGTCTGTGTACATGAGGCAGTTGTAACATTGCCTCAAGATTCCCAGATTCACCAGCTGGACCGGAGAGGAGATTGACAACTGACCTTTGGACATGCTAGAATAATATTGGGAATTCCTTAATAATTGAACACCAGAGCCAGTGGGGAGTGAGGGTGTAGTGCTTTTAATTTTTAGTGCTGACTTATATAATTGCTTTAGTGAGCAAGTGCCGGGTAACTTAAGTGCAATGTGTTACAGGTAACTTAAATGCAAAAACGACAAACAGTAACTTTCTTTCAAGTGAAACAAGGAAATAAGTACAGTAAGCAATGCAGATATCACTAATGATCCACAGAAGCGCTGAGAAGCTGTGTATTAGGTGGAATTAGCGTTCCAGGGAAATAAAAAGCAAACAAACAAAAAGCATATAAACAAAGCTAGATTCAGCAGGCCTGCATCTAGTCTATGCTACAGCAAACAAGGTGTACCAATTTCAGTAAGATACAGTTCAAATATTTAGGCACTATAAACCTTTAACCAGAAATTCCCAGCTCAGAAGGGCAGAGTCCAGCCTCTTCTCCCACAAGAGTGCAGACCACAAACCTTCTTAATGTAAAATAACTGGCCTGAAGCCCAAGTGCTTAAACCAGAACTAATACACTTTAAGAATAACAGACACTGGGCTCTCAATCAGCAGTTCCCAACTTAGAAGGATGAAAGCTACCTGTCCTGCCACCACAGTGCATGCCACAAACCTTCCTAATGTAAAACAACTGGTCTGAAGCCCAAGTGCTTAATCCAAAAGACTTAGAATGATAGCTACACTTTAATCATTTTACTACCAAGCAGTAATAAATACAATTGAATACTTTAGAGAATGCCTGGATTAGTGCTCAAGTTACACAAACAAAGCTAGATCCAGCAGGCCCGAATCCAGTCTATGCCACAGCAAACAAGGCACATCAACTTCAGTAAGAAGCAGTTCAGATATGCATGCACTATAAGCCTTCAACCAGAAATTCCCAGCTCAGAAGGGCAGAGTCCAGCCTCTCCTCCCACAAGAGTGCAGACCACGAACCATCTTAATGTAAAATAACTGGCCTGAAAGCCCAAGTGCTTAAACCAGAATTAATACACTTTTAGAATAACAGACACTGAGCCCTCAATCAGCAGTTCCCAACCTAGAAGGATGTAAGCTACCTGTTCTGCCACTACAGTGCAGACCACAAACCCTCTCAGTGCAAAACAACTGGTCTGAAGCCCAAGTGTTTAAACCAAAAGGCTTAGAATGAGTTACACCAAGCAGTAATAAATACAATTGAGTACTTTTAAGATGATGCAAAAGTAAAAAAGTAGGTAGAAACACAAGTACAGTAAAAGCAGATGAATTTTTTTTTTTCTGAACAAGTGCTGAGATCAAAGAAACAGATTTGGGTGCTGAAACTAGAAAACTGGCTAGTTATAAAAAAAAAAAACTAAGCTAGAAGGCTTCCCTCCAACACAGAAGGGCTTGGGGTCTCAGAAGCCTACAAATAGTCTATACCACTTAACAGGAAAGGCAGGAAACAAGCTTACATTTTTTTTTCTGTTTCCCAGATGCTCTCTTTGTACACAGTAGGAGTGCCTGAAATCAGAATATGATCTCACTGCACTCAGTTGAGTGAGCAAATGAGATGGGCCCAGAAGGAGTATCCAAACACAAATTTACAAGAGGAACGGGCAGTTGCAAGGCCACTAAGATTAACACCAAAACAAAAACAGGGAGGGTGGGTGGGACTAACTGAAGAGCAGAGTCAAAACTTCCAGTTCAGTTAATATTCCTTCAAATACTGTTTTTTTTAAAAAAAAAAGATAAAAGGGTAGGTACTTTCTCTTATACTTCCAGTTGAATATAGCAAGTTCTTAGCCAGCCAAAGCTGAGGCTTCTTCCAGTTCAGTTAATATTCCTTCCACACAGTTAAAATTAATTTAAATACTGTATTTTTTTGAAAAAAAAAGAGCAGATAAAGGTACTTAAATTCTCTTATACTTCCAGTTGAATATAGCAAGTTCTTAGCCGGCCAAAGCTGAGGTTTTAAGCAGAAAATATTTCACACTGTACCACTTAAATAGGCAAGGACAGGAAATCAAAGAATGTGACTACCCCCACACCTGTAATTACTAGCAAATAACAAAATTCAGCAAACACTGACTACCTTCCAGTTCAGCTAATATGCCTTCCACACAGTTAAAATCAATTTAAATACTGTATTTTTTGAAAAAAGAGCAGATAAAGGTACTTAAATTCTCTTATACATCCAGTTGAATACAGGTAGTTCTTAGCCAGGCAAAGCTGAGGTTTTGGTGCAGAAAATATGACTCACTACATGTCATGGGCATATGTTTTATATATATATATATATGTATATGTATATATATATATATATGTGTGTGTGTGTGTGTGTGTGTGTGTATGAATATATATATATATATATATATATATATATATATATATATATATATATATAGATATATATATATATATATATATATATATATATATATATATATATATATACACATATATATACATATATATATATGTGTGTGTATATATATATATATATATATATATACACATATACGTATATATATATATATATATATATATATATATATATATATATATATATATATATATATATATATATATATATATCCTTTTATGTGTAAACATGAGTGTTATATATACCTTTCAGATGCATCCCACCATATTAATCTGATATGTGTATATTTACATATAAGAACATGACTGATTCAACACTATTTTCACTTACAAGCACTAAACAATTGTAGTAGTCAAAGCAGTTGTTCAGTACTATTCAGCATGTGTACTGAATGATATATTTGAAAACACAAAAGACATCCTCACAGCTCAGATGGCTTAGTGAGTAAGTGATGTGACTATATTGTATAGGGTCCTGGGTTCAAGACCTGCATGGGCTATTTATTTTGTTGGCGGGCAGAAAAGGGGCTGATTGAGACAGGGTGATAAAGGCACTTCAAAGTGGCTTTAAGTGGGTTTGCGTGGGTTTGCACCACAGTAAGCGGTGCTAACGTACAGTTAAATGAATAGGCGCTTACACCATGTAGGCTTCACCTACCAATGTGCAAATCTGCTTAGCATTTACATTTAAGCAATGCTTACACCTGGTAAGCATAGCTCAGCCCTGGTAACCAGTGATCACATTCCAGTCTGATAAAATAGCAGGGTAATGACATCTTTAATAAGTGTATTTAATTCCATGTACGTAACATGCTTTTATGTGCTGCCATTACAGTAGCAAGGGGTGTGAGTATACTGTATGTGACACCTGAGTATACATGGGTAGTACCACAATCATTTCTCTTTGTATGTGTTTCATACTTGGGTAATATTCCAGGTTATATGCAGTCACACTTGCATGTATTGTATCATTATGTTACTACTTTTAACATTGCTTTTCCAAGTAAGAGTAGATTGCAGATTGTAGTACTGGAACCATACACCCCTGTATGCAAAGCTGGACTCTGAGTACTGAATATCATGTTCTTGGTGTTTGACCTGAATGTTTTTATGCATCTCCTATTGGATATTGATCTGATATGTTGATATTAACTGTAGACTACTATGTTTTTAGGACATGTCATTGGCGACTGCTGTCATGTAGTAATGGCATACCTATCAGTTTCAGACATCTATCTATCAAAACATTCATCCTAATGCATAACCTGTTGGCTAGCTACTTTCTGTCTGTCTTCTGTACAAATGATCAGATGTCAGGTATTCATCTTGGCTGCTTACAGGCAATATCTGATTGACTGACCCTTATATGTCTGCCCAGCTGTCTTATGAATGCCACAGCTAGGAAACCACACTCTGTATGCACCACATGCCATGGATACCTCAACCAGACTACCACAGTCAACATAACATGTTTGGATACAGGTTCCCAGTCCAGGTTAGGCAGAGTCCCTCACTGACTCTCTTCAAAAGGAATCTTGATGAGTGGATGGGAGATTGTAGGTTTACCCCGGGTATCACTTCTGTGTCACTGTTAGACAGAGGCACAGTATACTAACCTCGAAAAAGGGCATAGCAAAATTAATTTAAAATGGGTGGTGAAAGCCAAACACACTCTGGCTAGGCTTATAAATGCCCTAGGGCAGATAGCCTAGTATGAACCTATGAACCTATAATCCCAGTCCCTATCCCAGGCACTGGCCATGTTATGCAATATATGTTACATACTTGTCAACTGGAGCACCTCACTGGCCCTCTTCAAGGAAATAACAGATGAGTGGATGTTGAATTTAACTGTCACCCTGGGGGATCACTCAAGTGGCATGAGTTGATAGATGGCCTGCTGAAAAATGTCAGGTGGCATAATACCAGTGTACTCACATGCCCTTCTCTTCTAATCTTTCCATGGACATTAGCTTGGTACACACATAGGAACACCTGCACCTATGGACCTCAGTACTGACAAATGTGTCTGTGTGCATTACTGAGTATAACAGTGTATATGTGTTTGTAAATCTGTAGTTGAAAATACTCTGAGGGCCTTCTCACCCACTACACCCCCCATTGCTATACTTAGACAAGGCTGTTGCTGTAATTCACATTAAATGTACCCTGTGACACTCTTCACCCTATTGGCTACCTGGAGCTTGAAGTACCAGCATAACACTGTTCTACAAATGGGTAGACAGGTGTGGGTTACCTTCTAAGTCCTTGCAAATGTGAATGTGTGTGTGTGTGTGTGTGTGTGTGTGTGTGTGTGTGTGTGTGTGTGTGTGTGTGTGTGTGTGTGCAATTGTGTGTGAGTATGCATATTTGTAGGAGACAGCATTCTGAGGCCACATTCTTCAAATACACTAAACCTTGCCATACATTATAAGGGATGGTGATGTTGCTGATGTTAGGGAAGTCATGACAAATCCCTCACCCTACTACCCCTGTGGCATGTGCAATAAATGCATATCCCTGTAGTAGCAATAATTAGATAGACAAGGGGTTGTATTGCAGTCCTGGTCAATGTGTGATTGTGGGTATGTCAGATTATCATGGGTTTCAGTGAGTATAATATCCAATGTGGAGTGGGGGTGCTGGGTATACTGTATTTACACCATGGTACCTCCAGTGCATGTCCCAAGGTCCACTGTATGAGGACCGCTGTCACCATCAACCATACAGGTAACTGATGACACTATCCAGCCCAATGATGCATGTGCTATGTGTAAAAACTCTGTAACAGTATGAACTCACTGACAAGGTAGTCAGCACTGCTAAACCCAGGCCTGTCAAATGTGTCTATGACTGCATGTGTTTGTCAATGTGTATATGACAGAATGTTATACTATGTATTTTCCACTAACACCCAGTATATCTCCCATTAACATACTGTACAAGGGCTGGTAATTTTGTTCACTTTACAGGAAGCTTGGGACACTCCTCACCCTACAAGCTCTGTGATGTGTGCAATTAGGGCCAAA
This sequence comes from Protopterus annectens, assembly GCF_019279795.1. Lineage (NCBI taxonomy): Eukaryota > Metazoa > Chordata > Ceratodontiformes > Protopteridae > Protopterus > Protopterus annectens. The sequence goes on along the minus strand of NC_056726.1, from coordinate 509,081,837 downwards.
CACATTAGTAGCAATAAGTACCTAGGTAGTAGGGGTTCTACTTTCAGTGTTGCCAAGTAAGTGTGTGTGTATGTGAAGGGATCTACTTCAAGTTTGCAGAAAATATATTTCCCAGGGGATCTTTTGTCCGAGAACTAACTCGCAAAAGGTAACATTTCAAAGCAATCATCTTGTGGAAATTCATTCCATCAAAGCTAGTAGTGGATGTGTAAATGCCCTCTTCCCCACTGTACAGCTGTACAGTGATATTGGAGTTGGTATATATAGTTGGATGTGGTTGTTGAGGGCACAGCCACCCACATTGAGGTTATTGTTGTGCATATCCCCCCGCTTAGTGTGCTGTTATGCTGTACAGTTTATGTTAAGTGGATTAGTAGTTGTTAATCACACTATGTGTGGTTTTATGGCACCCCACACCCTCCAAAGTGGGGGGCTGTGCCACCCACACCAGCACACCTATGGTTACCAACTCCAGGATTGCACTACATTGGGGAAGAGGGCATATACCCTGCCAATACCATTTTCAATGACATTAAACTGGCGGACTGATTATTTACTGATGTGATGTTTTGGCAATTTGGTCTTGGTGGGATTACATAGGCCAAAATGAGTTCTCTGCAAAATGAAGTACATCCATATGAACAGTATTCTCTGTGTATTGCATCAACACAAAAGCCTCTGTGTGTGTGTGTTATTCACAAACATTTGGTGTGTGTCACCCACTACACTTACCATTGTCCACTGTAGAAGAGCTGCTTACATCAGCCACCATGCACTCACTGTATACACCCCTCAAACCTATCAGCCATGTGGTACATGCAGTGATTGTTATACAGACCTGTTACTTGTGTTCAGCTGTACATGGGATATGACACAGTCAATGTGTCACCACAGTGCCACACCCCGTGTAGGAAAGGACAGCAGACCAACATCCTCCTGACACATAGACACCTAGAACACAATCTGAATACATTAAGGAGACCACAATCAGTATTAATAACAGCAATAATGCATCATGGCTGGAAGCTACACACCCTGACATGTAAGCCTTAAACATTCCAGCTGACAACATGTTAAACAGCAATACATTACTAAACTTTAGTACATTCACCCTGTGCATCAGAACCATATTAGCTTGTCCCTGCATCGATGGTATGGATGACAGGGATGTGGCACAGGTATCATCATATGCACAGGTGGTGTGGGTTTGCCAGAGGCCTAGGCTGAGCCGGTAAACTGGCTATGGCTGCTGTATACAGACACACTTGCCATAGACACCACACTTTCCTGTCCCATGCCACTACCCGACAACTGTCCCTCATCTATGGCATGCAGGGATGGGGGGGTGAAAGTGGGATGGCAACCAATGGCACAGATTCAGCCCCTGACAACCCTGCCTGTACCTCACTATGCCTATCATCATTGTCAGAGTCTGCATGGACACTAACATCAGTTTGTCTGCAGGAGGGACCCTGACCCACCTCGCCACCTGTGAGGGGCAGAGAGGAAATGTAAATTTAGACCCGTACATTATGGTTTACACACACACACGCACACACACACACGCACACACACACACACACACACACACACACACACACACACACACACACACACACACACACACACACTTCCAGGTGATGTAGCACAAAGATATTACACAGACTTTTCATTACCCAACAGTCAACATGCATGACATATGGCACTCAACAGCATGCACTGCAGCCATACTCAGTCCTTGTTACCAACATTATACATCTCTGTGATGCATAAGTTGTGTTAGTAGGTCATGACCCTTCCCCTGGAACACACTGCACCCATGTACACAGTATTGTTGTGCACCTGTACAGCACACTGGCATGTACTATGCACCATACCTCACAAGTGTACAGACCATTGCTGGATGTGTATATGTCTGGCAGTTATGTTTGCTCTGTTGCTCACAGCCCCTATGTGTTTGTCTGACACATACCTAGGATGACATGAGGACTGATGTCAATAATTAATGCCTGACCTTTCATTTGCAGATCTCTTCAGCAGCAGTGCATGTATATGCAATAAAATCCGGTTACACTGACAACCTTCAAAGCTTAATGTGGATATGAGGAGTGTACACACCCTTGTTGAGTACACACCCTTTTTGACATGCCAGCCTCTTCTATGATATGCAGTGGGGCCACAATACTGCATTTTTTAACATTACACACACCTGATATGCGACATATGACCTGTGCAATCCAATGCAGTATCAAACAAATGTGTTAGTCGTGCAGATGCTAAATGAGATGCATATAACATGTGGGTTGCATAAGTGTGCACACCCTTAACACAATGGTTTATTGAAGCACCTATTAAGTGATCTACAGCAGTCACTATTTCTTGAAGGAGTATACTAGCATGGCCCATCTTCACTTGCCATTATTTGGTCACTCTGCCTTACAAAGGTCCCCCAACTCTGTCAGAATGCAAGGTCAGGTCATGTGCACAGCCCTTGGAGGTCACACAGTGGCTTCACTGTTGCTGTAGAGTCTGGGTTATGTCTGGCACAATTCAAAACCTTGACAGTGTTCAGATACAGCCATTCTTAGTGAGCTTTGGATGTATGCTTCAGTTCACTGCTGTGTTTGAAGCTGATACCCCTCCCCATCCTCAGCCTCATTACAGATGCTTGACAACTGTGGGTCACATGTAAGTGTTATTTTGCAGTGTTCCAAAATCCAAATAACATGTCTACCGGCCTAGTTCCAGCTAATGAACAGCAACCCTAAAGGTGTACACTGGCACTAGCAAGCTAAAAATTGTGGATGGTGGCCCTGAGGTGGAATGAGGTGTTGCTTGTGCACCACACGTATCTTCATGAATACTGTCTGTAAGTTTGAGCCTTGGCCTCATGACACCATTACACATTGCAACACATGCCTTTGGGAGACTTGATGTTATGCTTATGCTACCTGTACAGAGCCCTGGATGATGATTCATGTGGGACAATTCTTCTGTCTGATTACCCTAACCCACAGGCCACACTTATGCAGAATCCAGGCGACTGTCGACACAGGTACTGCACCGACAGTACTTACTAGACATTCCTGCAAGTCTTTCAGTGTTGCTGCATGTTTCTGGGCAGCCTCCATGACCAGTTTGCAATATGTTTTGTCATTTGTTTGGGATGGGCATCTGTTTATTTTCTGCATCGATGTTGTCCCATAGTTCATAATCACATAGATGACTGTCTGCACTGTTTGCCATGGTATATGCAATAGTGAGGTAAGGCTGCTTTTCCCACTCCTGAGTGCTACCTTTTGGATATGGGATCCATTTCATGGTTTGTACGATGTGTGCAAGCCATGGCCACCTCTGTTGCAGGTGAGTGGGCAAATGTCATGGACATACTTCTTGCACAGCAGATCATTACATGCTGTGACATTGAGGCCCTGTACTTGATGGCAGGTGTGTACTGAAGAAGAGTGAATGCTGTCAGTACATCACAAAATGCTTCCACAATATGTTATTTGGAGTGCGTGTGCACATATGCTTGCAGTGTTTGGTAAGATTTGTATTCCCCATATTTGTTGCCCTAACATAAGATTCCATATTACACATTCATTGCTTATGTTAGGCTCACATTACAGGTTGTAAAAGGTGTGGAATGTGCTATTGTGGTCTGATGTTGTTTATATCAGGAACAGTTGCCATTGTAATAGTGGTATATACACTGTTGTATCCACTGTATAAGGGTAATGTTTCAGACATGTCTCTACTGTTGGCCATTTGTCCCACCATTATGTTCATCTCTGTCCACACATCTTGCACTGACAGGTTGTTAGGCATACTGCAGGAATCTTACATACCCTTCAGATATGCCACCATGGTGACCACTGTGATGCAGTGCAGTTAACACCAACAAAAATGAACATGTACAGCATGCATTATGGGCATGTGTGTTAAATCTGTGCATGGCAAACAGCATGGCCATAACATGGCAGGTGTATTGGCAAACCTTAACAAAACAATTCCATACTCACCAGCTACAGGTTGCTGCCTCAGTTGTATACCAGAGGGATCTAAATAGCTGTGTGAGAGAAGTAATGTTACCTGTGGCATTGGAACAGGGTGGAAGCAGCATTTCAGCACATCGACAGTACAAACCCACAATACTAAGGATTATGCACATCTGTTCATTACTACACTCCAGCAGACTATCTTATCTGACATATGCATGTAGATACTTTACAGATAAAAATGGATAAGCAACAGTGGTCTAGTAATGTGCCCTGGGGCCTTACCTGCACACTCCACGTCCATTGTGTGGGTGGCACCCAACCTCCACAATGCTGTCTTCAGCCTGCTGGCTTGTCTGGTGGGCAGGTGCTCCAAGGCTGGCAAGGAGCTCCTCAGCATGTGTCAGTGGGGGCTGGATGGCATGACCCCCACCTGTGGCTAGCTGGTCCCTCCTAACAGCAGCAGCATGCTGACCGGTGTGGCAGATTAGGTCAGTGCAACGACGCCGCACCTTCTCATAATTTCAACTGTACAGGCTGACATCATTTACCCTGTGGATGAGCTTGTTCCACAGGGCGGTCCTCTCCTGCAGATCCTGTGCCCTGTGGCCGAATAGTATGCCATGATGCTGGATAATGAATTGGATAATTGTGTCATTCTCAAGGTTCATGAATGCTGGCAAGCATTCCCGGGGCATTGTACCTGGAAGACATAAACAGGAAGAAATGTCACAGGACTTCATATGGTTGTCCACGTGCACATCAACAGTGGATATTACTTGCAAATAATCCAGACTATACCATAACCCTATAAGCCATCATGCTTTGACATCTTGCATTACACTGCTGACCCTGAACTGTCCAGTTCCCCCAGTGTTGGACACTTAATGGCATCATCCACAATTTTCATTAATTTCTGTGCAGAGGGATGACAGTGGCCATCTTCAATGTGGATGGTGTGTGGATGGTGGCAAGTCTGTGTTTGACTGTAGTGTGTGATGAAGCTATGAACACATGCCCGAGTTCATGTAGGAGGCAGACTGTGATGTTCTTATGCCCCATGGAGACTTGCTGTTGTTGCCATCAGTCGGCATTATGTACATGCTCACCATTGATACGGGTAGGAGTGTGGTTGATGTGCATATCCACCTCTACAAATGTTGTGGACATGGTGCCACTGTTCCCACCTATCCTGTCTGATGCCAGTTGCCTGTATCTATGGCATGTGTGTATGAGGTGTGCTTTACACCCAGTACAGGTTGACTTGTGTTACTGCATCTAAGACCGCATAGATATGTGGAGACATGGCTGCAATTGGCCTTGGTGGTTTGGATATGTATGATTTCTAGTCATAGTCAACCTTACAGGAAGTCATGTGTGAACCTACATGCGTGCTCATATAGAGGTGCACTTGCTTCCAAGTTGTGGTCTGCACCTATGTGTCCCTGTACAGCCACTATAGCAATCTATTATGTGCTTTGTGTCTTGGTGCTGCACACCAAGGTGGATTACCCTATAGTTGGTGGAGGCTGGTTGTACAGGTCAGGTACTGCTGATTCCATATAGCTATACTGGATATAAAGTGTACACACCCCTGTTACAATGCATGCTAGCTGTGCAATTGAAACATGACCCCCACAAAAGCACATGTCAACACAATCCCCACCTGTGATGTGACCTACAGATTGCTCAGTTCAATAGGGAACATAAAAACCTGTCCTGTGAAATCATATGGGCATTAATACTCAATACAGTAAGCCAGCTGAGTGTGTGTGCACACCCTTACACTGATATGTTGTGTAACCCCCTACTGAGATTATTAAAGCATCCATTTGTCTTGGTTTGTAGTCTAACTTCATATCACATCTTCACTTGGCAATGGTTGCTCACCTTCCATGAAACAGCTTTGTTTCTTTTTTCAATAGAATTGTACAGGTTATCGGTCACATTTGAGGTGAGAAACATTTTGACATGACTTTCTGTGGTCTCATTGGCATACAGCACACAGACCTGGCATTCCAACAGGGGTGTGTACACTTTGATACCCAGTGTATATGGGTGTTGATACAGCTTTTAGTGGTAGGCATGGACACTGGATCATAACACAGTTGTACACTTCTTTGATTACTACCTGATAAGCATGCCTACTGCAGTACCCATATCAGTGTTATGGCAATGCAACAATCAGTAGCAGTACACATTTAATTTTGTTGTATGCAGTGACAGTGATATTACACACATGTGAAACGTGCACATCCTAATTTCCGGACTGCTTGTGACCCATGTTATTACTTCTGTGCCTTTCAGCTGAACGTACACATAAATACACATGCTCAGGGAATATCTGGTATATATTTGTGTTCTATGTAAGTATGGCACAATGTATTTACAGTCTTGCAGCTCAATCATACGTCTCAACCTGTTATACCAGGACATTGGTCCACATCACTGGGTGACAACAGGGAAATCAATTTTGATTAAGTATTAATATAGCTGACATAACCCAAGTATATGTGTATGTGACTACAGATATCTGTCATAACTGTGAAAATTGTCCAGCATAACACTGTAAAGTTGAATCTTATTAATTCAATATATCATATGCAGTTTAACACACACATCTGCAACAGTGCTTTACTATGCTCATGCCCTATATAGGTATCCTAGATTTACAATACAAACATGTATAATACTGATATTCACAGCTAACATATGGATATGGGCAACATCCCATTAACTGGCCTAGCAGTGGCATAGACACAACTGTTTGACAGACATTCTAGTGGTTGCCATATGTGAGCTGTGTGTGTCAGGTTCCTCAGCTATGACCCGACCTATCCACCTCTTAGAGCATCACATGTAGACAAGGTCTAACATTAGGGGGGATATATAGAGACTGATTGTAGATATGCCTATTACAATCCTATGAAGTTTGTTTTGTAGCATGATACATTTTGCATTACCATGACTGTTCTGAAGGTGGTGGGGTCTGAAATTCATGTGTCTGTAATTACTTCATCACTTCCATCTCCAGCTATTTGCCAGACTTATATAGATATTTGGATGAACAGAACAAACACTATTATGGCTACATCTTGACATTCTGTGAAGATCTGTACAGTTGACAGGTATGGCCCACTGCAGACTAAGCCAGATACTATGTCCATAGCAGTTGTTCAGCAGGACATCATTACAGCAAGTATTGATGGCACATAGGCATCTTTCATAATCATCTATCCCATTATTACAGCTACTGGGATCGAGCTGGTTTGAATTAGCTGCAGCATGGCTTTTGTAGGTGATGCTCATGTTCAGGTGATGGCCTCTACACCAGTTGCTGTTCCCCACTTGCTAATTGCATGCAGGCAGCTGTGTAGTTCTTCCAATAGCCAATGTCATAGCAGCCCATTACTATAAATAACTACATCATGTGGATGCTGTCCCTTTACATTGTCTGTATGGAAGACCCCCTTCATGTGTGGGGGCAGCAGTGTTACAGACAGCATGTAGGAATACCTCTTACAGCAAGATTTGTGAACACAGGCCAAATACATGTTTGTATAAGGTTCCAGACCTAGGGACGGTGTGTGAGTATTGCTGTTATATGCATTGAATACTGCTAGTTTTACAGGGTTTGTGTGTACATGCCAGTTTTGCATGGAATTCATTCTGTCTGCATAGCTCTTAACTGTGCGGGTATCCACATGATGGCCAGAGGTTTGGCTGTTATGTTGTGTCTGTTCCCCACACAGGTCTTGTCCTTGACAAATCAGTGGCATTCTCTCTGTTGATTGCTATCAGTACTTGACAACGTCCATTTGTGTTTCTGACTTCATATTCCTCAGTAAGGGTATGATGCAACCAATCCTGTAACACCAGCAACTTTCACAGTGTATAACAGCAATATTTCAAATATGGCCCTGTGTTTCAGCCTCTGTCCTCCACTTATATACCAGGCTTTGTTCAGATGTCATGCAGTAAGAGGTTGATAAGTATGGTCTATCATTATTTAGTGCTGACATTCCTGCTATCAGTCCAGTGATGATGTGGACTGCCACACAAGTTGTGGGGTAGGGTCCATATATATGAGGGCTACAGCTGGACAACATGTGTGACCCTGTACAGTCAAGAAGTCAGTGTACAGAGAACACTGTTATATGCCCTTGTAAGACATTTTATGGAGGAGGGCTATTATATGTTTTTAACCTAGACTGTTAGAACATGTGAGGGATATTACTAATTTTGTTTGTGTGTTTTGGCTTTTCCCGGTTAGGGGTCACCACAGTGGAACTCCGTTCCGCTAATGATTGGTAGTGGATTTTTATGTACCGGGTTACCAGCCCTGACACACAACCTTCAATGAAGGCACGCCCCATTCACATATGCCTCCACACAGAAGATGCTCTAGCTGAGAATCGAACGGGACAACGTCTTGCTATGAGGCGACAATGCTACCACAGCAATAAGAAACATAAATGGCTGTACATTTTCATACATTTCACCATGGGGACAATGGTGGACTAGAGCTTACTGTTTTGAACACAGTTCTGTTTGTCAATGAAATAGTACCGTTTTAAGTTAAGCATTATGAAATGGATACATTTACATTGTGATGATACTTTTCCCCCAGGGGTTGACTACAGAGTGTAATATGAGGCTTTTGAACTACATCTGTGATTAAGTGTTGATTGATTCTTGTCTTCAAGGCAAGTGAGTTTTTTACTGTTGTACTACTTGAAGGCTTTAGCCTAGATAGCAAAGTATCTTATTTTTTGCAGATTACTGTATCATATGTTTTCTTTGAGAGTTGCATTAATCAGTTATTACACATTTCAAACACCGAAATGCTATAAGAAATGGCATAAACAACTGAAATAATACACAAACATTTATATGTATGTAGAATGTGTGGTGTCATGTCCTTTGCACTGTGTGTGGGTATATGTTTTCATGCAATAATTCTCATTTGTAGGAAGGAATCAGACTCTGGCTATTTGAAAAGGTGGCAACTGTAGGAATAATGGCTAGTTGATATTCTATGCACCCACTATATATACTCTCTTTATATATATATCTATAAGTATTTATATATATATATATATATATATATATATATATATATATATATATATATATATATATATATATATACACATGTGTGTGTGTGTATCATTACAATGTTTAGTGCTTCCACATTGTACATTCCCTATGATAGACTGACTGCTCTGCATGATATGTTAGAGAAATCATCGCAACTTCTTGCAGTGATGGTAATTTAGTGTTAACCTGTTGTAGCTATGATGTATAGGGTTCTGGATTCAGAGCTTCCAGGGGCTTATTACTTTATTGCTAGGCAGAACAGTTCACCTATGGAGGATGAGATAAGGGCTATAATTACAAGAGGTCCCTAGTTTGAGCCCCTTCACCCACATTTACAATGCCTGGTCAGATTTTTTGCAGTGAGAGGCTCAGAGTGTGGATCCGATGTCCGAATGCACTATATAAATATATATATATATATATATATATATATATATATATATATATATATATATATATATAAGTATACTTACTTTGGTTTTATGGTGTCTGGTTTTGTTTTACATTATTTGGTAAAAGCCAAATACTAACACCAGGATTGCACTACAGTGAGGAAAAGGACATATACCATTGACTTGCTTTAGAGTACTAATTGTCAGTGAAATGAGTTTTAGGTGAAGTGAGTTTTAGGTGAAATGAACTTTAGGTGATTTGATCTTGGTGAAATGAGTATAGATGAAATGAGTTTTAGATGAAGTGATACGCACCCATACATACATATATATATATATATATATATATATATATATATATACATACATGTACATATATATATATATATATATATATGCACATATATATATATATATATATATATATATATATATATATATATATATATATATACATACATATACAGAGAGATACATGTATAAATACATTTTCCCTACTGTTGAATGACTGCGCTGCATGATATGTTTGAGAAAACATCACATATGTCTACAGCTCATATCGCTTAGTGGTAAATTGCTGTGGCTATGATGTGCGGAGTCCTGGGTTTGAGAATTGCAAGAGCTGATTATTTTGTTGCCGTGCAGAACAAAGGCTGTTGGATACAGTGTGATTAAGGCACTTTTAAGCAGTTGTAAGAGGGTTTGCGTGGGTCTGAGTGGCGGTACGCAATGCTAACTTCCAGTTAAATATGATTACAGACAGCCTTAGAAGTGTTTAATCTGTGTAGGCATTGCTTAGCGGCATGCAAACAGGCTTAATCCCGCTTACTACCGCTTAAAAGAGCTTACTTCCGCTTACCCCCGAGATAATTTCTTTAAAAGAAAAGAAAAAAGGGTTGATAGGAAAGTGGTGAAAAAGGGGGCACACAGAGGGAAAAACAATAGGGAAAGTAGCTAAGGATGTGCAGGACTGCTGTAGGGAAGGTCCATAGCTGTCTATTTCTACTACAGCAACAGCTGTGCATATATACTGAATTTGTAGGTATATTTGGACACTCAAACCCCTGAGAGAAGGGTGAGGACAACAATAATGTATTGTGAAGCCAATTAGACCAGATTACATGCATCCGGTGGACATGTGTGTGAAATAGATATAGCTGTACATGGGGCAAAATTTTTTTTTGGGAACAGAGTACCCTTTTTTTTTTAAGGTGAGAGTGGGATGTTGGGGAAGGATAGTAGGTATATTCGGGGAGGTAGGTTGGGTAGGAAGACAGACAAGACAGACAAGACAGCATACAGGGGTGGTATATGACACATGTGGGGGGTAAACACCTTGGACGGGGAGAGGTGTTTGAAAATCAGAAGCCCATGAGCCACCAAATGGAAAAAGTGGGATTGAGGTCCCCACCCATGGGCAGTCACCACTGCACCTTCATGGCCCCAAAGGTGGCTGTGCTGGGAGCTGAGCAGGAGGGGCAGGCTGACCCTCTAATTGTGCCATGCACCCCTCAAGCTGGTGTAGCAGATCTCCAAACTCCTTCCAGAGCTAGCTATGCACCAATCCCCGGACCTGGCTTTGGGTGATGGTATCCTGTACACACCCACTCCCAGGTGGGACGACTCCCATCTCCTGAGGTGGTTCCACCCAAAGGTGGTGCAGGACCAGCAGACGAGGAGGTCCTGGGATGGGTCCCAGACATGCTGGGACCCGGTGCCATGGCCATATGAGGTGGGAGAGGTGTGTCTGCTGGGACTGGCCTTCCCAAATGTGCTATGGTGTTGCAGTTTTAGAACACATGTGGGTTTGTAATAGTCAACACAATCCAGGATTAGTTACAACAGCATGCATAGATATTCCCATTAACCCAAGACAACAGATTTGGAGCAGTTGCATAGCAAACAAAACACATGCATATATGGAATCACAGTGGCCATTACAATGGCATGCAGGTTACATTGATAGCAACAGGCCACCAATGATAGTGTTTCAACATGGAACATTAATAGAAACACATTTCAATATTTGTTGAACAATAGGGCATATGCCCAAACAGTAGGTCAGGTGTAAAACATACACATTGATTTGTGTGTTTAGATAATTGTTGCAGATATGGTGGGGGGGATGTCAATTAACAGCTTGTATATCCTTGCAGTACTCACAACTTTAATTATCATTGCTCTAATCATTACTCTACAGGTGTTATTACAATGTATGTACACAGTGTATACTTCAACCATCTTATAGCTACATCATACTTCTCTTACTTGGTAGACCTGTGGGGGGAATATTTGTTAACACTACCTGACTGTTTCTACACATATTCCCAGATTGCTAGTTAAAATTATGCACATACCGCTCAACTTCTTCATGCAAAAAATCTAGACAAAGCTTGACAAAATAAGGGTACACATAGAGACATATTTTAAATATTGCTCCTATAAACTTAGAAAGTTGTTAGACTAACATGATTTGTTTTAAAATACATTTTATGATGGATTTGAAATCTGAAACTCAAATGCATGTCGTTATTTAGTAAACCACGAAAAAATAGTCCAAAGTAAGCAATGAAGCAATACCACAGAAGAATGACTCCAATGCAGGTCTGGATAAATATTTAATCCACTTCAAGTCTCGAACATAAAATACAGATAAATATTCTCTCTAGCGCCTCGGCAAAACTTGCCTTTACAGAGTAAAACTTCAACAATTCATTACACCTACCCTTAAATACATTTAGCAAGACACTCCCAATCAATTACTCAATTAAATTCATCAATTAAACATACATTAGAAAATCTAAATGCATATTTATTTTAAAAGGCATAATATACATTTTAAAAAATAAACTAACAAAAATTTATAATAAACTTTTCCATGAACAATCATGGTTAAGACCATTTGGACTTAATGTATTAAATTTCAATATAAGGCATAATTCCTTTTTCCTTAGTATTTGTTTTACATGCTGTTCACTAAAATATGATTCATTATAAACATTATCCAATACTGTAACTTTTAAATTATCAGGTTTACCCTCATGATATCTATAAAAATGTAGAGCTAAAGGACTACTTTCTTTTTTATTTTTAATGTCTCTAACATGTTCTTTTATCCTACAAGACAAAGTTCTTTTTGTTTCTCCAATATAAAACTTCCCACAGGGACATTCTATACCATAAATAACTTGTAATGACTTACAATTAAAAGCGCCCTTAGTTTCAAAAAAAATTCCATTAATAGTTTTAAACTGTGGTACTATATATCTACAGATAGTACACTTCCCACATTTTCTTGTACCCTGATATTTTACTTGTTTATACATCTGCATATTAGGTAACTTAAAACGACTGTGTACTATAAAATCCTGAATACTTCTACCTCTTTTATATGAAAAACTGATTGTATTATTTTTTAAAAAATCCACTTCATTCCTAAGTAAATTCCAACTAAAAATTACTTGTCACTTAACATGTTCAGACAATAAAGAAAAAGTTGAAACAAAGTATGTAATATCTTTATGTTCTCTATTTTTGCTACAATATCTATTACCATTATTTTTACTTTCATTTCTAACCCTTTTCAAGCTATATTTTAAATCACTCTCATAGTATCCTCTTATTTTGAATTTATTATAACTTAATAGATATTCTTTCTCCTTTATATTGGGGTTACTACATAATCTCTTCACCCTATGAAATTCAGTGTAAGGGATAGCCTGCATAACATGTGGTGGATGATGACTAGTTCCATACAGTACTGACCCAAATCCCTGAAATTTCCTGTGCACTTGATATTGTATTAATTCATTATTGTAGCCTTTCAAGGTAATATCTAAATAATGGACTATGGTACCAACTTGTAGCCCATCAAATTTTATACTCATTCTATTATTTTGTATTTCTTCCAAGAACTGTTTAACATTTTCTTGACCTCCTTTACAAATAAACAATAAATCATCGATATAACGGAAATACTTACAAACATATTTTTCATAAAATGGGTTAGTATATATATATATATATATACTCCTTCTCAAATAAACCCATGAAAATATTTGCATAACTGGGGGCAAAAGCCGCCCCCATTGCTGTACCTTGTTTTTGCTTATAAATATCTCCGTTAAATTCGAATATATTATTGCACAAACACATGTGTAACAATTCCAATATATATTTAGTAACTAAAGTATCACCCATGAGATGCTTAATAGCAAATAATCCATCCTCATGTTTTATACTTGTATACAAACTTACTACATCTATTACAACAAAATACATGTTGTCCTCCCATAATATATTCTTAATACAATCAATAAGACCAAACACATCTTTAATATAAGAAGGTAACTTACATACATATGGTAATAAATGTGTATGAAGAAAAAGAGAGACATTGTGTAAAAAACTATTAGTAGCTGAAACTATGGGACGTCCAGGCGGTGGAAACACATTTTTATGTAATTTGGGTAAACAATAAAAACATGGCATTCTAGGATTATTAAGATTAAATTTTTCTTTTACATCCTTATAAGAAAAGTATTGCAACCTATAACCTTTGTCTATAATATACTCATAATTTCTTTGAGCTTCTAAATAATCAGTTAATACAATTTTTTCATATACCTCATCATTCGTTAAATGTGCGTAGCACATGTCCAAATACTGAACAACAGTTAATATCACCAATTTCCCACCCTTATCTGAAGGTTTAAACACCATATTATAATCTTGTCCTAAATTAATCAAACTATTCCATTCTTCCTTAGTTAAATTATATTCTATTTGCCTTTTATTTTGTTTAAAATAATAAAAATCAGCCTCTATGTTATGTATTAAAGATTTGTATAAATATTTTATACTATAATTTCGCTGTGGAGGTATAAAGTTACTTTTCACTATAACTTTACTAGTATCTAATTCACAACATTCCATACTATTTAATTCCGAATCACAAGAATAAAATTCATCATCCGTATTCATTATAATTGAATCAACATGTTCCATTTCCCCCTTTTCACTGCTACCATTTTTATCATTTCTAAAAAAATCCAAAAGATGTAATTTGCGTGAAAAATTATATACATCAGCTTTTAACACATGAATTCTAGGAATCACAGTGGGAACAAACTTCAACCCCTTATTTAATACATTTAAATCACTCTGTGTCAATGCATGGCCTGATAAATTAACCACATACTCACAGTTCAATTGATGTTCTTTTTCAGGGTTAAAGTTAATACCATTTTCCCCTTTTATGAAAACGCTGGTTACCATACCCTCCCCTCTGTGGTCCCTGTCCATTCCAACTCCGTTTCCAACTGGAACGGTTATTCTGAAATGAATCTAGTCCCTTGCTGTTCCCAGGATTAGGAAGAGCTGGAAACTCTTCACTATCCGAATCATATTCCGTGTGCGATAAACCACTTTCTCCCGAAGTTCGTCCTATTCCTTCTCCACCGCCATTATTCTCTGCTCGTTCAAATTGCACACGCTTCCGGTTGGTCTTGGAATTTGTAGTCAGTAGGAACGCCCTCTTGCTGTCGTAATCGCGTAGATCTCTATGCAATTTGTTCTTTTTGCGCTCTATCAACTCGGATTCATATTCCAGTAATTGCTGATTAGTTTTCACTAAAAACTGTTGCAAATCATCACTTTTAATCTTAGTACAGATGTCTACACATAGATTTTTGATTTCTTCTCTCAGTTTATGTTTTTTTAAAATGTCTCTTTCTATTAGTATACGGACCCATTCTTTACTGCAGCGATGAGCAGCTAGTATCCATCTCTCATGAAACTGCTTCTCTTCAGCATTCGTGAGATCGAATGGGGTAGAGGGATTTTTCACAGTACGTAAACCTCGAGGAGTGATATCCAACTCCTCGTAACGCTGCAAGCTTTGTAAATTTAAAAAACAGAAGTTTCTTTATACAGCAATTTCTCTATTTGTACAAATAAGTCCTGAATTTCAGGCGCAACTGCAGTTTCCGATTTTTTGCCAATTCTCGCAAAAGGATTTTGCTGCCACAGTTTTCTGTCCTGCTGCCATTTGTTATATAATGCTGAAACTCTTTCAGGAACTGATATATCTTCTCTACCTGACATATTACCCATATTGCTCATATTTGCGGAGCCTGCGGCTCCGTTCGAAGAAATAAGAAAGCTGTCAATAGATTTCTGCGTATTGTCCATAGCTGATTCTCTAAACATCCTCGGTAAAGCAGCAAAGGAGTCACTGGCCATGAGGAAATGTAGTAAACCACGAAAAAATAGTCCAAAGTAAGCAATGAAGCAATACCACAGAAGAATGACTCCAATGCAGGTCTGGATAAATATTTAATCCACTTAAAGTCTCGAACATAAAATCCAGATAAATATTCTCTCTAGCGCCTCGGCAAAACTTGCCTTTACAGAGTAAAACTTCAACAATTCATTACACCTACCCTTAAATACATTTAACAAGACACTCCCAATCAATTACTCAATTAAATTCATCAATTAAACATACATTAGAAAATCTAAATGCATATATATTTTAAAAGGCATAATATACATTTTAAAAAAATAAACTAACAAAATTTATAATAAACTTTTCCATGAACAATCATGGTTAAGACCATTTGGACTTAATGTAATAATGCATGTCATTATTTATTGACTACAATCCTGAGATTATCCCAGTGATTTGCCAGGAAAAAGAGGAACAGGCCAAAATATGAGCCAAATATCTGGACATTCTTTGAAAATCTGTACAGTTGAGAGGTATGATTATGCATACAAATTACTACCACTCCCAGGATTCAAACCATAGCTGTGTCTGCTAAAAACACAACAATTTGTGTTTTATCAGAGTGAGCTATTTAGACATTGTTGTGTCTTTTTTCCCTGTTTTCTGTCTAAGTCTCTCTTGGTTGTACAAGCTGACCGTGTAATTACAAAGTTCTTATACAAACATTCCTAGACATATTTTTTATGTAGCACAGTGTGAGAAACAGTGGTTAACACAACAGTACTATTGGCATATCAGATCTTGGTGAATGCAACATGTCAGGCCATACAATATCAGAGTAAACACAACCAGTCCAGGATTTAGAACTTTATTGCCAGGCAGTTACACTTTTATTTAAATATGACCTATATGGGACTATTACTGTCATATTGTCTGGTTTATTCAGTAGAAACCATACACATTTTTATACTGCCAGGTGACACTTTACTCCTTTATATTTATTTGGTATGACTACTACAAGCAGCATTGTTACTTACCAGCCTCGCGACACAGCCTTTGCAACCTGCTGGCATGGACTTTGTGGCTCACAGCCCCCTCAGCTGGAGGTGTAATGAAAATAGAGAAACATTTATGCATACCTATCCATAGGTTCATAGGTAGGTACTAGGCTATCGGCCCTAAGGTCTATACAAGCCTAGCCAAAAGGTACCCTGGCTTTCAAAAATTATCCATCACATACAAAAGCTGGACTTTGGTAAACAGTTATTGCTATGAATACTTACACACTGCTGGGATATCGCCCATCTCTCTTGCGTCTTGGACCCAGTGTTCCAAGAGCTCCCTCTTCCTCTGTTTCAAGTCGGCATAGTGGTGCCAGATGTGCACGCCAGTCCGAGGGATTCCAGTGGCACTGTTAAGATCATGGGCAAGACTTTCCCAGGTTTCCACTTTATATTGGGAGCCCTTGTACTGGTCCTGCAGCAGTCTCACGTAATGTTTTTACAAGGAGTCCTACCATGATCTTGAACTCCTGTATGTCCCAGCACTGTGCCTGAAAGCACATGCCCTCTCCAACACCTGTCATACTGCCTACAGTGGAGAGCTACAACCAGTTATAAGCTGTATCCCTGCCTGTGGGGTTTAAATATGTCCTATTTTCCACCCTTTGCCATGATTGGATGGTTTTGAAAATGCTGAGCTAAGCTAAGTTACGGGCAAACCTGCTTAGCTAAGGTTGGCAGTGCTTAAAAAGGCAGGTTCAGCATTGCTTACCGATGGGCAAATCCACTTAGCTGGGCTAGTCATTGCTTAGTATTCATATGTAAGCAATGCTTACACCCAGTCAGCATAGCTGTGCAATGCTTAGCATTACTTATGTTTTATTATATTGATCTAACACCTGTATGGGATTGATTCATCATTCATTACATAATACAGAATTATTTACCTTCTCTGACATCCCCCAATGTGCTGTAATTAATTTATTCTTGTGTGACTATACTGTATGGGGCACTTGTGTTTATATGGGTGTTTCACTACGTTATTACACTGACACAGCACATCTGGGCCTAATACGCTACTCTGGTTGAGAAAAATAAGTTTCTTCCCACATAAATATACAAATAAACTAAAATTGTAATGTCTACACATACAAAATGGAAATGGCTTTGGTGAGGCTCAAACCATGAATAACTCCATGTGAGGCATACACTCTAACCACTACACTATTGCATGTATACTCATGCTGGCTATTTATTGCTTTTTAACTTATCCTGCCATTTCAGCTGGCCTTAGCATAGCTAAGCAAGGGGCACACCCACGCAGCTATGCTTAAACTTTATTGCATATTTAAAAAAAAAATGATTTGTTATGTTTTTTAATTTGTACACTTCAGTATAGCCATGCTAATGCTGAACCAGTTATTCTAGCAACTTTTCGGCTTTGTAGGGATGATTGTCCCTTATGGCTTTGTACAGATTCCTTTCTCTGACACGTTGGGAGGTATGCACTATGTGCTTATGCTAAACCTGTTATTCTATCAATTTTATGGCTTTGTGGGATGATTGTCCCTTATGGCTTTGTCCAGATTTCTTACCCTGTCGGGTTGGGTGTTTTACGAATTTCTTGCTCATTTTACATTGCCATATGGCAATTCAAGTGTGCAGGGGGCATGTATCTTGTGAGAGCACTGCTCTCAAACACACCCTCTACGCTCTTACACATTTCCATGTACATATTGCAGCATGGCAGCCTGCCTTCATGTATATGCATGGCGGGGTGCCATGTTTTACGGGAACAGTCCCTTCCATACAGGAATAAGCTAGTCCTGTACAGAAGTTTGCTGAATCCCGTATTTCTTTCAACATTGTCTCCCACACTATTGTCTTACAACAACTATCTAACCTCAGCCTTAATAACACCACCAGGCAGCAAATGGCTGGCTGACATCTTGCTATTTCTACCCACATCAGTTGTAGTTCCACAAGGATACATACTTCATCCTATCCCGTTTAGCATCTTTGCTAATGACCTTGTCCTGACAAACAAGAATGCCACCCTAGCATAGTTAGCAGGTGATTCAACCATCATCTGTTCAGCAAAAACCTTGAATCCCTACAACAGCTGACTCAAGAATCTTTCCCCTCAGCAGAAAACCGGTTGACTTTCAACCAGGTATTCCTCAATCCCAGGAAATTCACCCCAGGGATCACTTCTGTGGCTCTGCTCAACAGCGGCACAGGAAAATAATTTTCTTGGGTGGCGAAAGCCAGGGTACATTTTTGGCTAGGCAAATATAGGCCCTAGGGCTAATATCCTAGTACCTACCTATGAACCTATGAACCAACAAATCAAAATTATTTATCTTCACTCCAAAACACCTTGCAATAAAAAAGCCATAATTGTATATTACCTCCTCTGACAATATCAAAATACAACTTTTCACCCACACCAGGCTACTAGAAGCTCATAGAGATGAAGTCATAAAATTTGATGTCCACATAAATCGTGTAGTTAAAAAATTTCACCAAAAGACTTGACACTTTCTGTAGAGCCAAGCCATATCTATCTAACACAGCCAGATCTCATATCATCACAACTCTTAACCTACCCACCCTTCTCTATGCTGCACTAATATTTATCAACACCTAGCAAACCTATCTAAACAAGCACAAACAGTGCTACAAGACAGCAAAATTTGCAGCCAACCTCCCCTATACATCACACCACTATCTAGCGCTCACACACCTCCAGTGGCTCAAACTATCCCACCATCTCATATACTGTCAACTCCTGACTGCCCTTAAGATACTTTATAGACAAATGGTTCTCCATCCCTTATAAACGTAATATAATCTTACCACTCAATTATGACTCTGCACTCTTCCAACATAGCCCTACTACTTATACCCAAATCTAACAGTTTGTCTGGCTGCTCTCTATACTCTTAACACACCATACAAAACCTGCAACTCCTCCAACCCCCCTAAACTAAAGTCACTAAAGTTTTTCAAGCTTCAACTAAAACATGCCTACTCAACTCATGGCACTGCAAATCATGCAAATCATGCAAACCATGCTTCTGTGTTCCAACAGAGCTTATCTAAATAATCATATCTTGGTTTGTGATTTACTATAGAGTTGACTGGTAAGAGCTGTTTTATTTGAATTTATATTTTAGTTTTTACCACTGTTTTTCACTATTTGTAAGAAGGAAGGGATATCTTGAGGACAAGAAGATTTACTTTGATTTATATTTTGTTGTTTTAACTTTAATTTTCACTGTTGACTGTTAGAAAGGGCTATGTTTTAGACAGGCAAGGTCTAGCCATCCTGAGATGCCTAGTCAGCTATAAATTCAAACAGTCTGTAGAGAAGACCATCCAGAGCTTATCTAAATAATTGTATCTTGGTTTGTGATTTACTGGTCTTTATTGTTAAAAAGAAGTGCAACTGTGGGAGATAGCAATGTAAAGGAATTACAGCTTTTGTCTGACTTTCAGAACTTGTACGGTCAGAACAACAACTTTACTCTACTTACTTTCATATTTAGTTGTATATTGCTTGTGTGATTTTTCTCATAGAATTTGATTTAAGTTCTCTTTGATTTCTCTGGTCACTTATTTTGATTATTCTTTCCTTTCATAATTTTTTATTAATTTGAATCTAAATATGGAATCCTTACATGAGTATGCCATTAATGATTTGCTATATAACACAAATATCTTGCAAAGTGTAATAAAAATGCTATACATATTTAAAGGTTATACCTGATAAGACTGGTGATCTGTGTTTCTCATGAAAAAGTTAGATGAATTGCTCACCATTATTAGAAGTAAAGCCAGACTTACTGATGATGATTGCACTTGTGCAAGTGGCATGGCTGGGAGAACTGTTATTACATATATTAATGACTAGACTGGTGAGATAAATAATATTAGGCAAAGGAACAAATAGAACACATTTAGGAAGTGATGTGCCTATTGTATGTAAAGATTATTCAACCCTTATGAAACAAGACAATGCCCCTCACAACTTTGGAATTGTGGATGCAAGTATTCAGCAATCTGAGGATTCAGAGTGTTTAGAAGGAAGCAAAAAAAGAAATAAAGGAAGTTCACAACAAATAAGGAAGAAAAATAAACTGATTAAAGAGAATGTGTTCTAAAAAGGACTGCTTTGTTACCTAACACAGAGATTACAGGAAATTATAAAATGTTTCTATCAGAAAACCTTCAATCTAGAGAAAAAGGCATCATTTTTTTGAAAAGAGAAGTTAGAAAAAAGAGGCAAGGGGCAGGTTAAAAGGAAGTAATCAAAACTGAATGCGGAAGGATTGAAGAACGTTACTGTAAGAAAAAAGAAGAAAAAGATAGATGTTGACTATGTCTCATGTTGTGGATGTACAAAGCCAACTGGATGAGAATTGCATGCTTGCAAATATAATATGTAATTAAAACCGTGGGATTAACTAGATGAATGGTGATGAAGATCATTCCTTTGTAACAATTGAGAGAGCAGATATTGTTGTATTAGAAGTTGAAGATTTTTCAGATCTGGTCCTATTATTTCAGGAACTGATACATTTGCAAAGAAGATAATGAACATCAAATAGTGTTATGCTTGCCAGGAGCACAAATAGATGTGAGACAAGCCTTCGAACGTCTTAATGTAAGAAAGTATGGATCTGTTTTAATTCATGTCAGTGCAAATAATCTCATCTGCAAGGACTCTCTGACTGTTAGTAGGGAACTTATAGCCCTCTTAGATACTATAGCTTGTAATGGTGTTAGGACATATTTTTCACAACTCACATATAGAATGGATAGTCAGGTCACTCTGAATGAAAATAGTTTTTGGGTAAATGCCTAAATTTAAAACATGTCCAGTTTGAAAAAAAATGGAAATGTGTAGAATATCCGAGCCTAGTTTTGGGCACACGTGTTCAGACAGGAAGGCATGTATTTGCCAACATCAGGGAAGAGAATTTTTGCAGCAGATGTTTTATAGTATTTGACAAACACTACACAGGATTTTTGCCAGATCAAAAATTTAACAGTTCACAAATAGGAACATTTGATGCATCTCTGGTGATTGTTAATACTCGGAGCATTAATAACAATGTTTTTTTATTGGAAAAGTTCCCATGTTTCCACAAGATTGGTGTTGTTATTGTTTGTGAAACATGGTTAAAGAACAATGATTGCAAACCAGTTCTGTCAGGATATAAATGTTTTTACTGTAACAGACATTCTAACAAAAAATCAGGTGGAGGTGTTATGATAGAGATTAAAGATAGTTATGAGTCCTGTGATTATTACATGTTCAATGATAACACCAATACTATAGATTGTGTAAATGTGACAATAAAGACAACTCTGGAACATATAACAATTGGAGTGTACTGACCACCAAAGTCAAGTGCTGATGATGTAGAAGAATTCATACATTTCTTGCATGAAACACAGGAGGGAAGAATAATATTAGCTGGGGACTTAAGTTACCAGAAACAGATTGGAATAATATTGATTCAAGAACATTAGTAAGGAAATTGCTTCAGATGTAAAAAAAAAAAAAACTACCATGGAACAGAACATACTAGACATTGTTTGTGTTCCTAAAGAAATTACTTTTACTTCGTCAAGTTTTACCACCACTGATGCGCAGTGATCATGGGGTTATAAAGGTTAATTTGTTGCTAGATCTGCCAAACTGAAATTTAAACCAATGTACAGAAGGTTAATTACAGATTATATGGAAGCAAAACAGTCACTGGAGTGATGTGCTCTGTGGAAAAACTGCAGATAAAATGTAGAAACTTTGAAAGACAAATTGAGTGCAAAAAAATCAAAAAAAGTTTAACATCAGGATCTAGGCATACAACGTCAGGTGGATATATTTCATAAGAACAAGATATCTAATTAGGGTGAGAGACAAAAAATATAAGAAATTGAAGAGAGGTTGAACTACAACTTTGAAAACTGAAATAAACAAGCTGGACAAACAAATTAAGCATTATGTGAGGCAAGATCAAGAACATTTTGAAGAAAATGTATATAAAGATATAGAACATAATATGAAACCTTTCTATAGACACATAAGATATGGAAGGAGTACAGACATACAAACTGATAAAATGTGTTTAGATACTAACATTTATTTTCAGACACAACAGATTATAGATATATTTACAAAATCTTATTCAGTTTGGCTCCACAAAGGAGATGATAAGTTGTCCTACTGACATTCAGGTAACTGCAGAAACTGGAATAAAATTAGATTATATTCAAAAAGAACTGAGCAGTGCGGATCCAAACAATGCACAGGGAGGAGAGGGAATTAGTAGTAATGACCCGAGTACACTTCAGCAACAACTTACAGTACCATTATATTTGTTATTTACTGGGTCATATAAATATGGGAACATTCCTCAAGATTGGAGACATGCACTTATTAAGCCTGTCTTTAAGGGAAAGGAGAGTAGGACAAACTCGGAGTCATGCAGACCCTTAAGTCTACTTTCATGTTAATGAAAATTAAAGGAGAAGGTACAATTGGCTAAGTTATTGTCAGAACTGGATAGGTTGGGACTTCAGCATGCACATGTTAAAAATAGATCTATTACCATCTGTAACATGATGTTCTATAACAATCTAATAATAGCTATGAATGAAAAAGTGTCCTGTGAAGCAATTTGTATAGATTTAACTTCAGCATTTGACAGGGTCATACACAAAACACTAATCAATAAATTAGAGCAACTCAGTATTGATATACTCTTGATAAGATGGATAGCTGCAGGGCTCACAAATAGGACATGGCAAGTATCCTACAGCAATTGGACAGGTAAATTCTTGGTTACATTCAAGATGTCCCACAGGGCTCTGTCCTACGCCCTTGCTTGTTTAGACTGTATCTTTCAGACCTAACTTTTTCATCTGAGGTGTTCTACAGTCTATATGCAGATGACCCAAAATTGGGTAAACTGATTACATGTGTTATAGGCATGTCTGCAAAAGAACTTCACCAAATTGACCATTTGGGCACAGGAGAATAATATGCTGATAAATGCATCAAAAACTAAGTATATGAGATTTGGGAGGCATACATTAAAAGGTGAATATTTAATACAGCACACAGTGATTGAAACTGTAGATTCTTTTAAAAACGTGGGTATGTAGGTATATCCAGCTTTGAGTTTTTCTAATCATATCAACTAATTGATTAATGATAGTTATAGAACTATAGGTTGTATAAAAATATTTATAAAGTCTAGGAAATCAGAAATGATGAAGTCATTGTCTGTTAGTTACATTAGGCCCAAACTTGAGTATGGAATAACAATATGGAAACTTTATAAGAAAACAAGTATGGGTAAACTGGAAAGAGTACAGCAGAAATATACCAAGGGCATCCATGGATGAAGTTATTATGAAAGGCAAAAATATCTGAACTTGTGCAGTGTCTCTTATCGATATCTAAGAAGAAATCTTATTCAGGTATGTAGAGCATTTGAAGACAGCTAACTCTCGGAATGTTTGGGATTATCAAAAAGTACTAGAGAATCATCAGACAAACTATGTAGAAGATTCTAGAGGAATGTGAAGTGTACAAATTGGTTCTCTGAGACAACAGCTGATGCATGGAACAGACTACCAAATTGCACTAAAGCAAGTACTAGTTTAGATATTTTTTAAGAACAGCCTGGACACTTATTATGGGAACAAGTGATTTGGTGTATTGTACTGTTACTGGAGCTTTTCTCCCTGGGCCTCCCCTGAAAATGGGTCCTGAGCCCACATGGACTTTTCTGGTAAATAAAGGAATAAATAAATAAATAGATAAATAGATAAATAAATAAATAAATACATTTATGCACAGGGATGAGTATAATTAGTAGTACACAGAGCTGTCATATGCTTCCTTTGCCTACCGGGATGGAAGACAACTCTCTATTTAGATTAGAAGATTTTAGTAATTTAAGAGGTGCATTAAAGTTGAACTTTTTACCTACTAGAGTACAGAGCAAAACTTGTACAATTTCTTGACTGAATAAAAAATGTTACAAACCACTAATGGTAGATTATACAGCCAACCATGAATATCTTGGACATTATAATATATCAGAATGCAGATCAAGACATACTTAAAAGTAAATTATAAAGAAAGAATGTTGCAATAATAATTTACATTAAAATAGGTTTCATCTACTGTATGCATGTATAACATTCTGCACAGAAACATTTCTTACAGCTGTAGGAAATTGAGTGCAGGGAGAGCAAGGGAGCATGAGTTCATAGGTTCATAAGAGGTTACTAGCCTAGCGGCCCTAGAGCCTTTAAAAACCTAGCCATGTTAATCCCAAGCATCTCCATTTGTTCTTTTTCAGTAGTTTGCAGAGCAGATTTATGAATAGAGTGGGTCTGTGATCAACACTGACTACCCCTGTCCATAAGGGACATGGGTGCCACCCCACGGGCAAATTTTCTGTCTCCCATCCAGTTGTCTAGGTTGCATTTGAATAGGGTCAGTGAGGAGCTCTGTTTTACATGAATAGGAAGTCTATTGCAGAGAAGCAGCAGTCTCTGAGAGACATATCTGTCTCTCCAGCATGTTCTGTTAATGTCACAGGCTAGGTTGGGATCCATAGAGTGAGTGACTCTTGTGCCACTTGATTTGCAGATGTGCAGCATTGACATTAGGGCAGGGCTGGAGATTATACTATAGGCTAGGCACAAGTCACCCCCATACCACCAAACCATACCAAATTACTCATTTTTTACCGAGATTTGGGGTCCAAGTAATGGGGCGCCATGATTCCCGAGTGGCACCCCTTAATTTCCGAATTTCCCGGCTGTTTTTTTTTTAATTTTTTTTTCTGGCTTTTGGACCGGGCGTCATCATGTGCATGATGACATCAGCTCTGTGAGATGGCCTGCCAGCCTGTTGGAATGCTCAAACAACATGCATGCATTCATATCTAGCCAGCCACAAGGGAAAACAACATGCATGCATTCATTTAGCCAGCCACAAGGGAATGGAACTCTGGAACTAACTCCTTGGCTAGCTACTGTTTCAGAGATTAGAACAAATGACTGCTGCAAAGTAAGCCAAGCCAAGGAAAGGAACAGAACAAACATGCATGCATTCAAGAAGGGGCTAGAGATACTCAGGCTCAAATCCTGTACCTTGGGTACAGGTAACAAGAGCCTAAAGTCCCTACCCACCACCACTTTCACATTCTGTTCCTCATAAAATTTATGGTTTTCTAGATATTTCTAAAGTCCCTACCCACCATCACTTTCACATTTATGCCACATATTTTTCTTCTGTTCCTCATAAATCTGTGGTTTTCTGGATATTTCTGGCAAATCAGTGAAGGATTGAATTCACTAAATAATGACAGGCATTTGAATTTCAGACTGCATATTCTTCAGAAAATAAATAGTAACACAAAACCTTTTATTCTAGCAATTTCTAAGTTTATAAGATAAGTATTTCAAATGTGTCCCTGTTTTGGGGGTTGTATTCTCACATTATTGGCTTTGTCCAGTTTTTTTTTTTGTGCTAGGAGGTTAAGAGCTATGGTGAGAAGTGAGAACTGAATTCACTAAATGATAGCCATTTAAATTTTAGTCTTCCTATCTTTCAGGAAACTGTTGATTTGGCATAGTGGTATGTTGCACTGACTAGTGCACAGTGTCCTGAGCTCAAGGCTTGGCAGTGAAATGCATGGTGGTAACACAACATTTTATTCTAACAATTTTCCAAAATTATACAAGCAATGTTTAAAACTTGTCCCTGGTTTTTAGGCTTTTGACCCCCAAATAAATGTTGACTTTTTCCAGATTTGTTGTGCTGCAAAGTTAAGAGATACAGTTGAGTGTCAAGTGGATTTTACAAGGAGCTGAGAGCTTCAGGGAAAGAGAAGTTTAGTGTTGCTTATGCTGAGTCTGCTTGCAGTGTTAATAGCATAATACTTGCTTTTGATGCAGAAGGCTGTGGGTTCTACTCCCTAAGTATGTAGATGCATTGCTGATACTGTACTGTGTTGTTGCACTTTTAAAGGGGGTGGGTGTAACAAGTCAAGGGTGTTGAAACAGATACAACAGAAGGGAGAATATGTCTTGCACAAGGGCATTTGTGCCATAGTGGAAAGAGCAAAAATATCATTTAACCCAAATTCAGGAACAGAAAATCAGAATTATTATGTTCTGTGCTGCATTATAAGAATTTTTTTTAAACAAGTATAGTATATTTTCCAGCATTCAAGATAAAATATTTTTCCACTGCAGACAGTAGAGAAGCAAGAGTGGCCAGTTAACAGCACCTGGATTACAATGATAGTTTTGCTGCTTCAGGATGAATGTAGGAGAGGGTCTGTCGGTACTTGGTCTTGGACTAAAAATTGGAAGTCTTAAAACATGCAGTTCTCCCAGTTTATTTTGTTGTGCATTTACAGCTATTAAGTTGGTCTGATAACACAAATCAGAGTAAGTCAAGCAAAAAATTGAAATTGAAAATAAGTTTGAGAAGCTGTGCAAGACGCCCATGGCTTACTCTACTGTATGTGTGTGTGGAAGTAGACTTTTATGATGGAAATGTTCCGAATTGGGCCATTTTGTCATTATTGGTTCATGCATTTTGTTTCATTGCCTACTGGAAAAAGGTTCAAACAATAAATTTAAAATGCGCTCTAAGTCTAACATGTGTGCTGTATTATACAAGGAATATAATTTAATAAAGTCAGGAAGGTGTATCAAAGAACACATGCATGTTTCTTGTTTTGTGTGTAAGGGGCCTATGATTTTAAAATAGCCCAAAGGTAATCTTTATCCACTACTGGCCATCAGATACATTTTTTTGGATGTGGTGTGGGTTTCAATGCTGTTTCAATGAATGTGAGTTTCAAGGGCAGAGACGTTTTAATGCTACGTCTGTTTTCATTGTGAGACAGTATTGCTTTGTTTAGCAGATGTCTATTAGTGTTTATGTATTGTGCTATAAAATGTAAATATAAAATCCAAATAATCATTGTAGAAGTAAAGCAGTATGCACATTAGTGTATCTGTTTGAGACCTTTGATCCTCTTGGTGAGGTACTTTTGGGGTCTTTCCAGTTGCTGCAGGTGTCTGGTAAGGTACATCCCAAAAGGGGCATTGTACTCAATTATGGGCCTGATGAGGGATGAGTAAGACTTGAACCTCAGCACTGAAATAAATAGGACATGCTGGAGGGACAGATTCATAACCCAGAGGCTCCCTTCACTCTGGAATAAAATCCCAGTCCAGGTTAGGCAGAGTCCCTCAATGACTCTCTTCAAGAGGAATCTTGATGAGTGGATGGGCGATCGTAGGTTTACCCCGGGTATCACTTCTGTGTCACTGTTAGACAGAGGCACAGTATACTAACCTCGAAAAAGGGCATAGCAAAATAAATTTAAAATGGGTGGCGAAAGCCAAACACATTCTGGCTAGGCTTATAAATGCCCTAGGGCAGATAGCCTAGTATGAACCTATGAACCTATGAACCTATGAACCTATGGTAAATGGGGCAAAAGAGCCAGGTAATGGGACATTGGAATGGCTGCAGAGGGACTCTGGTGCCATATTTTAGTTGTCTGTTCCTCAGTTTGCATTGGAAATCTGGTATCCCACAATTCCATTGGAGTGGGTGGGGGTACATAATTATGTATGCAAATGTTATGTTAATCGGCGTACAGATTTGTACCTATTTTTCATGGGCCTTGTCCAGATTTTTGATGTTTCCAGGTTGAGTGGTATGGTCACCCCTCAGCAGCCTATAAGATACAGAGAAAAGTCACAAGGCTTTCAGCCTGTCCATGTAGGTCATGGTTTGGAGTTCCTATATTTTCTTAATTAGAAACCTCTGAGGTCTCTCCAGCTGCTACAGGTGTCTATGGAAGTACATGCAAAAGGGTGCATTATACTCTATTAGTGGTCTGATGAGAGTTGAGTACAATGGAATACAGTGGAGTTATAACATCTCTTGACCTGGATGCTATGTCCTTGCTTATGAGGTGGAGTACATAGAAGGCTTTCCTTACCACTGTGGAAACTTGGTGGTCAAAGTTCAGATTGCTACCAACCTGAGTTCCCAAGTCACACATCACTGGTTTGGAACTCAGGGGGTGCTGTCAATACTGTAATTTGTGGGGAATTCCATTTTGCCAAAGGGAATAATAACACATTTTTTGCATTTAGTTTTAGACCATGGTTTTGGCACCAATCATGTGTTTGTGTTAGCTCTTCTTGTAATATGATGACATCATTGGGGGACTCAGTGATTGCTCCCAGTTTGCAATCATCAGCAAACCTGCTGAACCAAAGGCCACGTACCTTGGCATGGACTTCTGAAAAACAGATACCAAACAGCAAGGGGCCTAGCACACATCCCTGTGGTACTCCACTGATGAGGGGTCTATTGGTGGTGGTGGAGTCACCAATTTTGACAATGTGTGATCTGTTTGTGAGCCAATTGGAAGAGTTTCTCAATGATGCTAGAGTGGGGAATTTATGCTGAAAGCTATGGCAAAGATGAGATGGGCTGTGTGCATTGTTTTACCTTTGTTCATGGCTTTGGTGTCATTTTCAAAGAAGTCCACCAATTTTAAGCATGGTCTACTCTTAATGACACCAAACCGGGTTGGGTCCAGTGTTTACAGGTCACCTATGTCCTTGTTGATGAGGTCCATGATAAGTGGTTCTGCTAAGTCTTGTATTAAATTGGTTAACAAACAACCTGGGATATTATCTAGTCCCGCTGAGGCCATGTTTTTGGCCTTGGTGAGTGCGGGGATGACATGTTCTCCGGAGATACTAGGCAGAGAGCAGGTGTCAGTTATGCTTTGAGATATGGTAAGTGGAGATGGGGGGGCATGAAGTTGGCACTGACTATGTCAGCTAGCAGGTTGGTGATATCTTCCTGTGCAGTATGAGTGATCCCATCTACAGCCCTCTTGCTTTTGGACAACAGTTTCTTCCTCTTGTTATATAATCTGTTCATACTTGAAGTCCACCACAGTGGCTTGTTTTTTACGGGAAGACCTGGTTTTGATCTGGTCAGGTACAGCAGAGTTTATGCAGCCCCATAAGGGTTTGTACAGGGCATTTGCGTACACTTCTGCATAGTGATTATTTATGTCTGTGATTGCGGGTGGTATGACGCTTTTTATACCAGTGCTTAGTAGGCTGTAGTTAGCTTTGTTAAAGTTCTTTATAATTTTTGTTCCTGTGATCATGTCAGTTCCAGTCGTTACTTCAAACGAGACTGATTTGGGTTCTGACCTAACCATGGAGGGCATACTAATTAAATGATAATTTAAGGTTACAAAATAAGATTTTTATGCTGATTAAAATGGAATATTTTGTTATACTGTGCACAAAATAATTTAGATAAACCTGTAGTGCTTTTAAACCTGTATACTCCATGATGTAACAAAGCAAGTCATCTTGTTCAACTTTAATTTATTATCAGCAATTCAAAATCATTATTTCATTATAGGTAGGGACTGGAATATTATTATAGATGCAAACAAAGACAGAACTAATAAATCTAAGTATTACAATAGCAATACTTCATCAGCAATATTAGCTGTACAACATGAATATAAACATTCAGTCCAGTTTACTTTCATCAACCCATTCGATAAAAAATGCTTCTCATTCATCATACCACAAAATGTGGTCAAGGATAGATTAAGTCTTAATTTTCAATAAGCTACATCAGCAAAAGAAGTTATAATAGAATAATAATAGAATATGATACCCTACCAATCTAAATTCAATTTGCACATAGAGTTCATATATCTAAAAAACATAAACTTTAAATAGAATAGGACTTTAAACCCTACAGTATTAAGAACAGGAATTATAAGTAAGAGACTACAATGTTATTAAAAAAACTATTTAAAGAATTTATATAACAATGAAATAAATTATATGTTCAATTGTCACAAAAGCTCAACTTTGAGATCTGCTTATAAAGAAGTCTTCATATTATAAGAACATAAATAAACAAAATGTAAAAGATAGCAAAAGAAAAATGTATGATGTTGAAAATAGCTTAACACCACTGAATAATGAACAGGTAGAAGAACATATCAAAGAACTACAAAAGGAGCTAAAACATAATTTACACAACACAGTTCTTTACAGTGTTAGACAGAATAATAACGTTACAAAACCTACTGATAAGTCCATCAGAAATAAAATTAAAAGACAGAAAAAGTATCTCAAATGAAAAATTACTAGAAGCATTTACTGACATGTTTGGTAATGTATAGAATGACTGTTCTAATAATATAAAAACCAACCTAGTTTTACCTACCACATACAGGACACTACGTTCAAAAAACATTTTAACCCTGAAGAATTTCTAGCTGTATTAATACAATGTAATTGGTCCCCATTAAAATATCTCCCTCTTAATGAAGCAAATTTGCAGATTTTATTGTAGCAGGCTTCTAATTGAGTTTGACGCCCACGCTTAAGATTTAAGAACAGCGGAGAGCCATACATTAGGGAGGGGAGAAGGTATGTGGAGGCAAGAGTCTTTCTGGTGAAGGGATTGAGATAATAGTTATGCCTATATAGGAGTCCTAATTTTTGGAGGTTTTTTTTGATTTTAGTTTGGATGTGAATATGAAATTTTAGATGTTCATCAATAATGACGCTGAGCAGTTTGGTCTGAGGGACAGTTTCAATGGGAGTGTTATTCTGGCTTATGATCTTGAAGGAGGTTTTATCAATGGAGGAGTGTTTAGATGGGCAAAAAATCATTAATTTTGTTTTATTGGCGTTAAGGGCTAGGTGGTTGTTTTGCATCCAGGTTTCAGTATTTGAGAAAGCTGACTCGGTTATCTGCAGAAGGTCGGAAGGGGTGTCAGCTGAGCAGATGATTGTTGAATCATCTGCATACTGAATTAGTGTAGAATTGGAGATGGAGTGTTCAAAGTTGTTGCTGAAAATATTGAAAAGTAAGGGGGCCAAGGACAGAACCTTGGGGTACGCCAGTAGGGGTTTATAGAAAGGAAGAGGTAGAATGTTTCCATTTAACAGCTTGTTGTCCTTTGGAGAGGTAGCTGGTGAACCAAGCTATGGTGGAAGGGAAGAGACTGAGGGAGGAGAGTTGTGATAGCAGTATAGGTTGGGAGACAGTATCGAAGGCTTTGGAAAGGTGTAGGAACAGACCTTTTCTAGAACAGACCTAATCTAAGCATATTATAATTTTTGTGCTAATAAAATTTTATATCACCAAAAAAAGATTGGATTTTAAGACTATACTTGGGGAAAGTTTCAGAAATCTTGATAATAAATATATAAAAATATGCAAAATACTACCCACTTCACACAACAATTTTTCAAACCTTAAAGACTGATTGGGAACAATTCTGTAAATACCTGTATGAAAATAATGAACTTAACCTGAACAATACTGAATATAGATTTCATGTTACACTTTACGCTAATACAATTTATTGTATGTATTCTTTTAAAAGATTTTGCACCAGATATGTAAAAAAGCACTAGTCAAGGCTTTTATGTTGTAAATGTTATGATTCTGATTGTGAATTGTTTAAATAGGAATCGATGTTATATAAAAATGAACACGTTATTATAGGTTCATAGGTAGGTACTAGGCATTCTGCCCGAAGGCATTTATAAGCCTAGCCAGAATGTGTTGGCTTTCGCCGCCCCCTTAGATTAGTTCCCTGTGCCTCTGTCCAGCAGAGCCACTGAAGTGATCCCCGTGTAAACTTTCTGTTTCCCATCCACTCATCAAGGTTTCTCTTGAAGAGTGTTAGCGAGGAGCTTTGCCTAATGTAGATTGGAATCTTGTTCCAAAGCATGGGAAGTCTCTGTGACAGGAATCTATCCCTCCAGCACATCCTATTTATTGTTGTGGTGAGGTTTAGATCCCTAGAGCATGTGGCTCGAGGGGATAAGGTTTTCTTTAGGTGGAGCATGTCGATCATTTCTGGGTTGGACATGGCCTTGTATGTCAGGCAGAGATCACCTCTGAGTAGGCCGTATGCAACTGAGTACAGATGGAGTTTCTTCAGTTGAGCTGCATAGGGCATCTGTTTGAGGCCAGTGATCCTCTTGGTCTGGTACTTCTGTGGTCTTTCCAGCTGTTGCAGGTGTCTTGTAAGATACATCCCAAATGGGGCATTGTACTTTATGATGGGTCTGATGAGTGAGGAGTAGAGGGGCACAATGACCTCTTCTAATCTGGATGCAAACCCTTTTTTTTGATACGGTGTGCCACATAGAAGGATTTTCTAACCACTATGGCAATGTGATTAACAAAGGAGAGTTTACTATCTACTTGGGTCCCCAGATCCCTTATTACGTCTTCCGTATTTAGGGGACTGCTACCTATGTGGTAGTTTGTGGGTACTTTGTTTTTTTCCAAAGGGGATTTGTACTTGTTCTGGAGTGACCTGAGTGCTTGTGTTATGTGGCGGATCCTGACACCCGACAGGCAGCTAACAGTAACCTTCTCCTTATTTAGCCTAGTAAGTGGGGCGTTAGTGTGCCTGACTATAGAGTCACCTATTACTAGTATGTTGGGTATGTTATTTTGCCTTAAGGGCTGTGATTGCATGGCACACTGGTTTTGTGAAGTATGTGTTTCATGATTTGTGCTGGGGGGTGCAGGTTGCTTGGATGTCTGCTTTGGAGGTCTCTGTTGCTTTTGCAGATTTTTATTTAGAGCCTCCGAGTATGTTTTCATGTATTTATGTGTGTTTTTTGCTGATGCTGGTTTAATGAGTCTATGTGAGACTGGTGGTGTGATGCAAGCATTTTCCTTCTCCTCTTGACTGTCTGATCCAGCCTTGGGTTGAGAGAGCTTAGCCTCCAGTTTGGCTGTATAATTGCATCTCTCACATGTATTAGTCTTTGGTGGTAGGAGGAGAGGGTTGTCTGTGTACATGAGGCAGTTGTAACATAGCCTCAAAATGCCCGGATTCACCCATTGGACTGGAGAGTTCACCTGAAACTGCCCTTTGGACATGCCTGGATAGGTACAGTGAACTGTTTTACTGAATGGCTGGTAAGGTTGAATACAGAAACTTGTCCTTCTGTACAGTATAGGAGGTTCTAGTACTAGGGTTTATAAGTGCTTGTTATGAGTTTTGAGCAAGTGCTGGGCTGAGAAATGAATGGCTTGAGTGCTTAAGTTGAACGTTTGTCTAGTTCCAAGGGAAAAATTGAAGAGGAGACTTTGTGGATCCGGGAATAGTTATACCCTAGCTAACCGGCGCTGCCTGGCATGTAAAACCTGGCAAATGCGGTATTTATAGCAGGGAAATGAAAGAGATAGAAATTAGCCCAAAATGGCCAATAAACTACTAATTTCTGGGCTGAAACCACTCCTCAAGGGACAGATAGGCTGCTCAAAGCTCCCCTCTCTCAAAGGTGAACAGAGAAACGTCCTTCTATCCAGGTAAGGTATGGGCAAACACAGAGATTTGTAACACAGCCCTGAATTCAGCACTTAACCTGAAAACTGGATTATACTAGCTTCGAAAGGCAGGAGACAAGTAAATATACATATATATATATATATATATATATATATATATATTGGAAAATAAAGCAGATAAAATAAAAAAACTCTTTAAATGCATAGAAAAGGATACTTATTGTTATATATCTCAGATCAGAGTTGTAGTCAATGCCACTAGTAATAAAATAGGAAGAAACACAAATACAATAAAAGCAGATGAATAGAATGCAATATATATATATATATATATATATATATATATATATATATATATATATATATTAAACAATAGAAAATGAACAACTGATTTAAACAAGTTACCCAATTAACCAGAAAAAAAGCTCAAAACTGAGCCCTGCTCTAGCAGTCTTCAAACAGACAAGTTCTAACTGCACACTCCTGCTGCTAGGGTGCAGGGGAACCTTCTCCAAAAAAAGATGGCCTGGGTCAGTGCTCAGGTTATACAAACAAAGCTAGATTCAGCAGCCCTGAATTTGGTCTATGTTGTAGCAACAAGGCACACCATTTTCAGAAAGAAACAGTTCAAATAAGCAGGCACAATAAGCCTGTGACCAGAAATTCCCAGCTCAGAAGGGCAGAATCCAGCCTCCCACAAGAGTGCAGACCACACCTTCTTAATGTAAAAAAACTGGCCCAAAGCCCAAGTGCTTAAACCAGAAATAATACACTTTAGATCAGACACTAAGCCTTCAATCAGCAACTCCCAACTCAGAAGGTTGTAAGCTTCCGGTCCTGCCACAATAGTGCAGACCACAAACCTTCCTAATGTGAAACAACTGGTCTAAAGCCCAAGTGCGTAATCCAAAGGCTTAGAATAACAGTTAAAATTTAATCAGCTACTAACAAGAAGTAATAAATGCAGCAGAATAAATGCTATTAAGTACTTTTAAGAACAGGCAGCAAGAGCAAAATAAATAATAAAGTAGGAAGAAACACAAACAGTAAGCAGATGAATAAAGTGCACAAAACATTTTTTTTCTCTCCATATTAGGTAGAATGAGCTAAAGACACTAGACTGGGAGGAGTGTCACAGATCAAATATACAGTTGGGGCGGACAATTGCAAAGCCACCAAGAATAAAAAGAAGACACCAATAGGGAGGGCAGGGTGAGGGAAAAACCAAGTCAGAAAAAATAAAACTTTCAACACAGATCAGAAGCCAGCAAATACGATCTTAAATCAATCAAGCAAAAGCAATTAGAATACTGTACAACTTTGGAAAGAAGTGCCAAAAAATATATATATACTTATCAATTTATATCTTGAGTTGTTTCAGTAGCACTCTCAGTCAGAACTCAATTAAATTCAAGGAATGAATGCAGAGGTAACAAACAGGGAATCTTAATTATACTAGCAAGCCTTGAGAATCAGATAAATCACACAAGTTGTTTGGCCAGTATTTAACAGAGCAGGATTAAGGGTGGAGGAAAAATAGCACTTTCCACTCAAAAATAATAACACTTTCAACACAGATCAGAAGCCAGAAAATATGATCTTACATCAATCAAGCAAAATCAATTAGAATACTGCAGAACTTTGGAAAGAAGTGCCAAAAAATATACTTATCAATTTATATCTTGAGAAGTTTCAGTAGCACTCTCTGTCAGAACTCAATTAGATTCAAGCAATGAATGCAGAGGTAACAAACAGGGAATCTTAATTATACTAGCAAGCCTTGAGCCTTAGTTCAATTTTCTAATATATATCTATATCTATCTATATCTATCTATCTATAAATATATATATATATATATATATATATATATATATATATATATATATATATATATATATATATATGTGTGTGTGTGTGTGTGTGTGTGTGTATACATATATATATATATATATATATATATATATATATATATATATATATATATATATAAATACACATATGCATGTATACTTGTGTGTAACTGAAAAGGGTCAAATACTCATTTGTTTTTTGGATCTGTAAAAATAAAGAATGCACAAATAAGTGCATGTTCATTTTTGTTGATCACTTGTGGTTTAATTTAGTTTTATATAATGTTGGTAAATAGGAGTAAGACGGAAAGTTAGTATTTGAATGAAAATGTAGAGGTTGTGATGATGTAGAAGACTATGTTGTAGCAGTTGATGTGTATGTGCAAGTATTCGTGAGTCAGGGTTATATTAAGTGTTAGGTTAGGAGACAGATTCAGTGTTGCACATGTTTGGTGCTGTGTTTTCTGTGTTCTTTTGTCTTGTATAGTGGTATTGTTAGAGAAATATTTTTTAATAACATAATGTGTAAGGATAGGCTTAGGCCAGGGATAGGGTTAAAATTACAGTTAGGGTCATCACACATGAGCAAGGAAGGGTGGTGGGGATGGCATGTTTGACTGGTCAAGAAGGGTTGAATTAGCTGAACAGGTAAAAAGAAAACCCACTTCATGCTTATCAAATGCTATATAAAAACAGTACATGACACAGTCATCTATTTCTCATTCTGAAGGAGGTGTTGGCCTCCTTGAAACTGGCTATATGTATAGGTTTGCAATTGTGGGTCTGCATACATATGTATTTCTTATTTGCAATGGTGATGGACAGGTTGACAGACGAGATCAGACAGGAGTCCCCGTGGACTATGATGTTTGCAGATGACATTGTGATCAGTAGTGAGAGTAGGGAACAGGTGGAGGAGACCCTGGAGAGATGGAGATATGCTCTGGAGAGAAGAGGAATGAAGGTCAGCAGGACTAAGACAGAATATATGTGTGTGAATGAGAGGGAGGATAGAGGAATGGTGAGGATGCAAGGAGTAGAGGTGGCAAAGGTGGATGAGTTCAAATACTTGGGGTCAATAGTTCAGAGTAATGGTGAGTGTGGAATACAGGTGAAGAAGAGAGTACAGGCAGGATGGAGTGGGTGGAGAAGAGTGTCAGGAGTGATTTGTGAAAGACGAGTACCTGTAAGAGTGAAAGGGAAGGTCTACAAGAGGGTAGTGAGACCAGCTATGTTATATGGGTTGGAGACAGTGGCATTGACAAAAAGGCAAGAGTTAGAGCTGGATGTGGCAGAATTAAAGATGTTGAGATTTGCACTGGGTGTGACGAGGGTGGACAGGATTAGGAATAAGTATATTAGAGGGTCAGCCCAGGTTGGAAGGTTTGGAGACAAAGCCAGAGAGGCACGATTACATTGGTTTGGTCATGTGCTGAGGAGGGATGCTGAGAATATTGGGAAAAAGATGCTAAGGATGAAGCTACCAGGTAACAGGAAAAGAGGAAGGCCTAAGATAAGGTTTATGGATGTGGTGAGAGAGGACATGCAGGTGGTTGGTGTGACAGAGCAAGATGCAGAGGACAGGAAGAAATGGAAACAGGTGATCTGCTGTGGCAAACCCTAATGGGAACAGCCGAAAGAAGATGATGATGATACATATTAATTGATATCATCAGATCCAAACAGAGTAAAAGTACTAAACCATAAAAAACATAATGTTTACAATAATGGCAATGGAAACACAGCAGAACCTTAAAACAGCTAAATAAAAATGTAAAAGCAGTTAAAAATAAATATAGCTTTAATAATTTTTTTATATGTTGTTCTTGTTGTATTTTCTGGCCCAGTTAATTCCTTGTGGGGACGTTTCATTTATGTCATAAAGAAAATATGTCGAAGATGACCCTTCTGATCATACTAGTGAAAGCATTTTGGAAAAGAGGACATATGCAAGTTTTACTAGAATCCCTGTGTCTCGATGTAGGTAACCTCCAGGTTGTCTGTTACCAGGGAATTCACTTTCAATTACCCAATTACAAGTTGTCCAGATTCCTCTAAACCTCCTAATACATTATGAGGTTTAGAGGAGTCTGGACCACTTGTGTTTGCAAATCATTGATTAAGAAAGACTGTTCAAGGCCTAGAAGTTACCTATACTGAGACAAAGGGATTCTGGTAAAATATTGTATTTTATTTTAACAAAGTGAATTTTGGCAGTGAGAGACATAAAACCTGTTGTTTGAATAATGGCCATTCAGAATTTACTTTAAGATTGGATTCCAATGAATTCCTGAATTCTGTGCTTCTGACAAAACATCCTGATCTGCAAGCAGAAAAGCACCATCTGAAACAATGATATTAACATGATTTAAGATCTCAAAGCTATAATACCTTCTTTGGGGCATTCCTGAGCAATAGGACATAAGGCATTTCTCTCCTGGACTCTGTATATGCATTTACTGCAAAGATTCTGAACACGTAACTACTCACGGAATGAAAATGCTCAATCTATTTCAATAAAGTAAAGATTTTTTATACAGTACCTCTGGAAGAATATTTTAGCCAGTGGTGGAGTGGTTACTGTGTATTCAGTTCTTCTGCTTTACGGTGTTGCTTTTTGTAACTTGTAACTTTTATCTTTGACTATTCTGATAGAGGGTACAGTCCTTCCTGTAGATTTATAGGGTCTTATTTTTAATTTATTACAAGCAATTCTTGTGTCATCTGCTTACTAGACAGTTTATTTCTTTTGGTACCTCTAGATCAACCCACAGAACAGCTGAGGCCATAATATCGAACTTTCTTGCATTCACAACTTTATTTCTCCTACCTTTCCCACCTCATTAACTACTTTCACCTGCAAACTCCTACTTACCATTCAGTTGTATAAGGAATCATGCAATGAAAATGAGACTGTTGTTGAGTAGCTTCCATCATTTAATGTGCTGGAAGGTGTGCTGCAAGGCACACACCTCAGAAGTAACTCTGGAAACAAAGGTGGATGAAGCAGTATAAATGCTGAGTACTCAGGCAATGGTAAAGACATGATATATGGTCAGTAGAGATAATGCATACTCAACCAGGCTGCAGTAGGCTCTGCAATTCTGTGCTGTATGGAAACCAAGTATGCCTACTGACCATGGGTAACTGCAGCTATATCGGAACGATCGATCCTTGTGCCACATAGATATCACATGAATGGAGTGTGAATTTATCCCATCCTGTTTGAAGCTGCAGTCTGGATCCTAGGCTGTGGGATATTGCAGTGTCCTACAGGGGGTATATTAGGCATGTCCCAACCAGGTGCATCAAGAAATATGGATGCAGCCCTCGCCTATATGTGGAATTTAGGAACTACTTCATATTCCATGTTATCACCCAGGAAATATCAACCATTATGCAAGAACGAAAAGGGTGTCAGGTCCCACTGACTATTCATCCTACAATGGACTGCACTCATATAGCTATGCACACCCTAGTGGGTATAGAAGGGACGACATATAAGAAAAGGAAGGTATTTCATTGCAAAAGCTACCAAATGATATGTAACATAAAGGTTACTATCAGCAATATTTTCAGCAAGTAATCCGGCTAAAAGTGACAATAATGCTCACATATAGCACATTAGAACCCTATGTCACCATAGGTGGAAAAACCTACAGTGATATCATTCACATTACTGCAGTGACTTAAATACACTTCACTGTAATGACCCCATTGCATTGTACAGGCATGTTTCACCTCAGTGGGATGCACGTGCCAGGGTTTCTCCTCAGTTGGGTACATGTGCCAGGATTATTGCGATCCCAAACCTGTGTTGTGTCTCTTTCTTCTCTCCTGTATCTTGAGGAGCCAAAAACTGCTGGCTAAACTGAATCTTGCTTTCCATGGTGCCAACCAACACAGGAGGAGCAAACATACAATAAATTACAGCTTACCCAGGCATAAATGTATGCAGCAGATGTTCAGCACTGCTTGAAGACCAGTCTGAACTCCTCCACAGTCCTGAGATGTTCTCTTCAGTCATTGCTGCCAATAATGTGTCCAGGTGCTGTTATCCAACCCAAGGATGTTGCCATCTGGCCTCAAGCTTCTAAACCTTTGGTTATATAGCAGCCATGCTTGACCAGCCCTCAACCTCTGAGCATCCATGATAATAAAGAAAAAAGAAAATATTAGGGTCCCTAATTTAGAGTATATTTAATAGTCATAATTTCTGACCCAATTGTCCCAGGTCCCGACTCTGTACCTAGACACCTTTGTCTTAACTGGATCTACTACAAATATCCTATAATCCTTAGGCCCTCCCTAGCCCTGCTCCATAATGCTTTGAACCCCATCTTGGTCAAGTAGATCAAAAAACCTGCATGTACTCCCCTCTTCCAATTTTTTTATTTCACTAATGATGGTGCTATGTGTGCCTGTACTCTCTCTTTTCATCCTTGTCAACCATACCGCTCCACTATACAGATTTTCACAGAATGTCTAAATTTTTGCCTCATATTTTTGGGCCACTTTTCATAAAATTTTGTTTTTTTCTAGCAAATTGGTGGCAAATTATTAAAGAATGAAGTTAGATAATAATGACAGACATTTGAGTTTCAGACTTCATACCCATCAGAAAATTCATGCTAATGCAAAACGTGATATTCTATCAACTTTCTAAGTTTGTAAGAGCACTATTTAAACATTGTCTCTACTTTTGGGCCTTTGTCTTACTTTTATTAATGGTTTTGTCCAGATTTCCTGCTCTAAGTGGCTGAGAGGTATGTTGTCAAGTCCCGCTGGCTGTCCTCCCACTATTGTCCCTGCTTTGCCAGTTTCCTACTCTATCTCTAGCCAGATAATGAGTAATGGTTCCACAAGAAAACTCAACTAGGGCATTCAGCTCCCCTATCTGGCAGTGTCCCAAAGCAGTGCTCTTCCTCTTTATTGACACCCCCTTTTTTAACATCAAGTCTCCCATCATCCACCCCCAGATTGTCCTTATGCCTGTTTTATCCAATGATTTTACAAATAAGTCCAAATATTCATCCATACAATCTATATATTATTTATTAAATAAATATTACCTGGCTGCTCTGGAGGTGGGAGCCTTTCTCCTAAGCAAGAGAGAGCTGGCGCAGGAAGATTTATCCAAGCATCCTCTCTTCATCTTTCTAGCTGCCCTTGTCACAGAATCCTCCCATATGATCAGATCCTGCATTGCTTTGATTGTCATCTCTTCCTGTTCTTGACTCCAGGATCCCCTCCACCTGGTATAAAAAGCTGATGCTGCTTTTCCAGAAGCTCTACAACCTGCCAATCAAATATCTCAAAAGTTGCACTCTTTGAAATTCTTGTCATAATTAAGGTGTTTGCCACATGTATGCTAATGAGTTATAAACATACATGAACTTTCCATTTGTACTGCTTTCTGTTTTCTTTATTTTAGTGGTCCTAGAGCATTCTTTTTCCTGATTTGATATTACCTTCAGTACTCATTATTTTCTCTTGTCTACGTCTCTCTCTTAAACTCCACAGACACTTAAATCTCTTCTTTTCACAATGCTCATTGTTTCTGTCTCAAATTTTCACCCATTTAATAATGAGTTCTGTGGTATACATGTTTCAATTGTTATTACTATAATGTAGCATTTTCTCTGTTTTTTTTCCTTTTCATAATGTTTGTAATGTACTGTAATAATTTTTATTATCATCTATGTACTCGATATTTGTTACTACCATTTGTTATTTGTAATTGTTTTGTGGAGCTTTTCTCCCTTTTAATAATTTTTATTATCATTTATGTACTCTATATTTGCTACTTGCTAGTTGCTATTTGTAATCTGTTTTCTCTCCCTGGGTGTCTGGTGAAAATGGGCTACTAGCCCAATTGGACACTACCCGGTAAACAAATGTAAAATAAAAATAAGTAAATAAAATAAAATATGACAGATAGCAGTCCTAAATTGTATGATGGATGGGGACCCTACCCTAAATAAGGTCCAGAAAGCCACACATACCGAGGCATTCTGAGCGGAGTGGTAGGTGGCGGTAGGAGGAATGCTGTGACCCCAGTGCCCGAGTGGTGCACCACCCCAACATCCAAACACAAGATGCTGGTTAGATTGCCTCACTATGGCTGGTTCCATTGGTCATCCTCTGTTATCAATAGTTTATCAATTTTTTTTTATATTTTTTTAACAGTCCTCAAACTATAGTCGTCTCTTAGTACTCAATTATATATTTTAATTAGACTTAGAGATACATGTTATTTAGCATTAAACATCCCATTTTTCATGACAAAATATAATCCAACACGGTACCACATACTACTCCTGCCTGAACCTCCATTCTTATGTGTTGCTATTGGTGGTCTCCTCCTTGCAACTCACAACCATTGCTTGTCCTTTTTTTTTTCAAATCACACAAGCAGTATAGCAGTATATATATATATATATATATATATATATATATATATATATATATATATATATATGTTTACTATTGTTTGTGCGAACAACATTCTATCGGCTGCAATGTGCCAAAAAACAGACTGTCGAACACACAAGCACTTTTGCACCAGATAGTCGACTCCACTTATGCGAATGCACAACTGTATTCGCATAAGTGGAAATCGACTATCTGCATGGAGATCGCAGTACAATGGGGAGTGGAAATTCATCCACATCCCCACTGTAGTGCGATCTCGGAGTTAGAATATATAAGTAGGGGGGAGTACAGGGGGGCTTGCTGCCCTTCAAAAATGTGATAGCTGTATAGGAGTTTGATTTACATCAGCTCCTATACAGTTATCATGTGGTGGTTTTGAAAACAATGTCGTGTCAAATGCGTCGAGCATTTGGTTCGACATTGTGCAAGGTATTTTTTTTTTTACTTTGGGTATTACCATTCGTTTATTTGAACAGAAAAGGTTTTTCCGTTCAAATAAACAATAGTAAACCATATATATATATATATATATATATATATATATATATATATATATATATATATATACATACATACACATGCGCACACACACGCACACGTGTGTGTGTATATATATATATATATATATATATATATATATATATATGGGTCTACTTTGTATAACCGAACTTCCAATTCACCGACACACAATTTACCGACCCCAAACAACCGAAAACACACAACACCGACAAACACCAACAACTCAAAAACTGAACACCATTACACCGACACAAAAAACGTAAACTACACATTGCACACAATAACATATCCACTAACCTTAACCTAAACCCTAACCCTAACATCCAACACTACTGCACACTTACCCAACCCGCACCCTAACCCTAACTCACTTAACCCACTAAACCTCAACACCGTCACTATCGCACACTTACCCTACCTGCACCCTAACCCTAACTCACTTAACCCACCCTAAAACATTAAGCCCGTCACTATCGCACACTCACTCCACCCGCATACTAACCCTAACACACTCAACCCTTCCCTACACTACACTACGTCACTATCACACACTTACCTTACCGGAACCCTAAGTCCGACACTACCGCACACTCACCTTTCCAACACCCTAACCTAAAATCCCTCACTATCATACACTTACCTGTCTGCTCCCCAATCCTAAATCCGTCACTATCGCACACTTACCAGATCGCGCTCACACGTTGCCGTTGTCGGTCTTTCGGCTGTCGAAATATCGCCTTTTCAA
Source organism: Protopterus annectens (assembly GCF_019279795.1). Taxonomy (NCBI): domain Eukaryota; kingdom Metazoa; phylum Chordata; order Ceratodontiformes; family Protopteridae; genus Protopterus; species Protopterus annectens. The sequence goes on along the minus strand of NC_056726.1, from coordinate 509,038,118 downwards.
TCACCTACCTGTTCGATCGTTCCGTCTCGATCTTCTGGGTGTCGGTGAAGTGGTGGTTCGGTTATTCAAAGTAGACCCATATATATATATATATATATATATATATATATATATATGTGTGTGTGTGTGTGTGTGTGTGTGTGTGTGTGTGTACATTTCGTGATAACATGAAACATTCCCAGAGATAGTTGTCTCTAAATGTCCTATATACCTGAATAAGGTCACCTCTTAAATATCTATATGAGACACAGTACAAGATATTTTATTCTTTCACATGCACGGATGCCCTTGGTATATTTCTGCTGTACTCTTTCCAGTTTATTCATGCTTGCTTTCTTATAAGGTTTCCAGATTCTCAAGTTTGGGTCGAATGTAACTAACAAACAATAACTTCATCATTTTCTTATTTCCTAGACTTTATAAATGTTTATTATACAACCTCTAATTCTATAACTATCATTAATCAATCGGTTGATATAATTAAAAAACTCAAAGAAGGATATACTAATATACCCTGGTTCTTTAATGAATCTACAGTTTCAATTACTTTGTGCTGTATTAAATTCTCACCTTTCAATTTATGTCTCCCAAATCTCTTCTGTTTAGATTTTGATGTATTTATTAGCATATTATTCTCCTGTGCCCAAATGGTCGATTTAGTAAAGTTATTTTGCAGCCATTCCCGATATGTAACACATGTAATCAGTTTACTCATTTTCAGGCCATCTTCATAGAGACTGTAGAACATCTCATATGAAAATAATAGATTTGAAAGATACAATCTAAGCAAGTATAGGCCTAGGATAGAACCCTGTGAGAAACATTGATTGTAACCTTGAATTTCACCCGTTCAGTTGCTGTACGATACTTGCCATGTCCTATTTGTAAGACATGCAGCTATCTATCTTAACAAAAATATATAAATACACAGTGGGTCTAATTTATTGATCAGTGTTTTTTGTATGAAATGGTGAAGGTAAATGTATATAAATTACACCACAGCACAATTTTCACTCATAGCTCTTATTATATTGTAAAGAACAGCATGTTACAGGTGGTAATAGATGTATTTTCAAAATATGCATGCTTTTATTGGGTTTCCAGTCTTTCCAGTTCTAAAAATAATTTATACAATATAACTTTCTCCATTATTTTTCCACAATATGAAAGTAAACTTATGGGTCTGTATGACTCGGGGTCTGTCCTACTTCCCTTTCCCTTAAATACAGGTTTAACAAGTGCATGTCTCCAATCTTGAATAATTTCCTCATATTTATACAACCTAGTAAATAACAGATATAACGTTACTCTAAGTTCATGCCAAAGTGCTCTCAGGTCATTATTAGTAATTACATCTCCCCCCTGTGCTTTGTTTTGATCCAATTTGTATAGTCCTTTTTCAATATGATCTGATTTCAAATCTGAAGATACCTGGATGTTGTTAGATCTACAAACAAAAGTGGAGCATTTGGGATACTCACACTCTGGGTTAACAAATTAGATACTCTGACTCAATAAGCTTTCTAATATTCTAATGAAATTCATGTATCTATAGTATCTCAGTAGACTTAGAATCAAAATGATTTTATTGTAAGCGTCTGGATGGTTCTGCTGTAAGAGTTTGCATTCCAAACACTCAAAGACCACTTTCTCAAAGCTAGGGACTTGGGCATCTTGTAGTTCTTACAGACCGCTACTCACACTCAAACTCAAATAAGTGTTTGCAAAAGCATCTACCGCTCCTTATTCAAACACATCATTTGAATTGAAGTGAGAAAAGTATGGCAGCCATGGGAAGGGAGTGGAGATGCTGGCAGTGTACATTAGGACAGTGATTCAGAAGAGAATTTATATTTAGGGAGGAAGAGGAGGATTTTACGGTTAGGGAATGAGAGGGTAGTTTTAGGGTTATGGACCAAGAAGGGAGTTTTTATGGTTAGTGAGTGGGAGAGGGATTTTAGAGATATGAAGTAGAAGGGGAGTGTAGGGTTATGAAGCAAAGGAGAGGGTGGGGTTATGAAGCAACAGGGGAGTTTTAGGTTTGCAATCTGAGAATTAAGGTTTAGGGGAGGGGGTTGCAGTTTTAGTTATAATGAGTGATTGGGGACCTTATGGTTAAGGTGGGGTAGTGGAGTTTAAGGGATAGGGAACAAGGACTCATGTTAGAATGAGGTGGGAGTTATAAGGCTAGGGCTATGGTAGGGCTATATAGTTTCCCAAGGCTGGGTGTTGGGAGGGCTAAGTAGTTAAGTAAGATTAGGCTAAAGAGAGTTAGAGCACTTACCTTTTCTAGCAAGTGGTATCTATCAAGTGTGTTACGAGTCATTAGCACACTAAACACTTATAGCAGACCCCTTGTGGACTGCATGCATAGCTTTTCAGTGATTAGAGTTGAAATTAGAAGTCTCTTGATTATATCGTGGGTTTCCACACAGCAAGCACAAATAAGAGTGGCCCATGATGTCTCTTAATTCATAATGACATTGTCAGAGAAAAAAATAAATGTAACATTCCTTCAAAGTAATCTTCACATGGTCAGTTTTCATATCAAATGCAGTGCAAGTACATACAGCATTTATTTGAGTCTTTCATTTCCTATTTCTCAGATGTTAAATGTTATCATTTCTTTCCAGAATTCAGCACTCCTAAAAAAGAAATATTACATACTGAACATAAATTTCCAAAATCCTTAAATGGCTTCCACTAACATTCCTAAACCTAAAAGTCTCTGAGAAAAAAACTTCTCAATCACAAATTCTCAAGAACTCAACCATTCAAAAATTAAAAATAAGCATTTTTTGCTGGGGGAGGCCTACTCCCCATACCTTCAACAGTTATACAAGCATAAAGAAGGGAAAAACTCCCAAAAGCTAGGGATCACTGCTGACGTACACTTAAAAACTGCACTGGCAGGGGTTTCCTATGTAAAACTATAACTGGGGAGTTCCTACTCACATGTAAAACTATAATGGGGGAGTTCCTATTCACATGTAAAACTATAATGGGGGAGTTCCTATTCACGTGTAAACTATTAACAGGGGAGTTCCTATTCACATGTAAACGTATAACAGGGGAGTTCCTATTCACACGTAAACCTATAACGGGGAGTTCCTATTCACATGTAAACCTATAATGGGTGAGTTCCTATTCACATGTAAGCCTATAATAGGGGAGTTCCTATTCACATGTAAACCTATAACGGGGGAGTTCCTATTCACGTGTAAACCTATAATGGGGGAGTTCCTATTCACATGTAAACCTATAACGGGGGAGTTCTTATTCACAAGTCAAACTATAACTGGGGAGCACCTATTCACATGTAAAATTATAACTGGGGAGTTCCTATTCACATGTAAAACTATAACTGGGGAGTTTCTACTCACATGTAAACCTATAAGGGGGAGTTCCTATTCACATGTAAACCTATAACTGGGGAGTTCCTATTCACAAGTAAAACTATAACTGGGGAGTTCCTATTCATAGAGCTCTCTATTCATATTCAACAAGTTGGTTCCTCGTGCATGTGGCACTGGATGAGCAGTAGTGCAGCCTGTTAAATTATTTAATGACTTTTGTGAGAAATCCAAACTTATTGAGAAACACCAACAGCAAATATGGTATGCATAGTTTAGTAGCTAGAATCTTGATGCGTATTGTAGACATAGCAAATGTTTGCAAACATGAGGGAGAAGTGCAGAACCAGTCTGGGCTGGGGACTAATAATCTTTACTTTATGGTGGATTGTTTTCTTTCAACAACATTTATTATCAAACTTAAACATTTATTAGCTAATATACTACAAATAATCAAATCCTGGTAAAAACCGCTGCACCAACAGGCAAACACTTTACATTATTCTGTCACTGACACGGTCAGAACCATAGAATGTCCCTGAGTAATCCTCAGCCATCTTTATGAGCGTCCATGAAAATGGGATAACTTGAAGTCTTTTTGCTTGCCTTATTATTTAATTTATTACAGTATAGGAATGGAAGCAAGCTTAAAAATACTTGGAACTCCTTTTTGCTGCTGCTTGCTGCATATTGCTCTATGTATCATCTCTATTGGTGTCCTTTGATTCCTGATAGCACAGCTTTCTCCTATAATAGTTACATTACAAACTGCTCCAGTTGACTGTCACCCACTGCCTCTGGTATTCCCAGCATCCTGCTGTTGCTCCTTCGTGAGAGATTTTCTAGATCATTATCTTTTCTCCTCGCCTTTTCATTATTTTTGTTAGCTCTTGTATTAAGTGTTATTTATATGTTGTTGCAGCTCAGCTTTCATTTCTGGTTTATCTTTTCAGTTTGTTTTTTTACTGGATTTACTCAAGACCTTTTCATAAAAATGGATTAAAGAAAAACACTTCTGGGTGAGACAGAAGGAGCAAAACCCCACACACTCCCATATAAGGACTTTGTTACCTGCATCTCCTTAACCAGTATAACATACACACAGCTTAAAATGCATGTTATTTGGAATACTTTGCTGACACTCTGTTTATGGACATCAGGCTTGGTTGTACAACCAATCTAGTTATGCTGTACTGAGAAGCTCAGAAAAAGGGCAAAACGTGACATGATTCCTACAGCTAGTGGGGTTTGACTTTAACAGACTGTAATTACCTGTAAAGGCAAAGGGTAAAAAAGCAACGG